>NC_018231.1:233133-254071 GCF_000227135.1 Leishmania donovani | reverse complement strand
TGCGTGTGCACGTGTGTGTGTGTGTGATGTGCGTGTGCACGTGTGTGTGTGTGTGTGCACGTGTGTGTGTGTGTGTGATGTGCGTGTGCACGTGTGTGTGCACGTGTGTGTGTGTGTGATGTGCGTGTGCACGTGTGTGTCTGCTTTGCATCAACAGTTGACAAGACTCGAAGATACACACAGACAATCACGCGCGCGCACATCGATGAGCGCCTCTCTCCAAGGCCCTGCGGCAGTGCCGCCCGTTGAGCGCGGGCTGGCAGACACTCACGCGCGTGTTGTTATGCTTCACGGTGTGACCGCACACCTTTCTCTCTTGCTCTCCGCAACCACATCAACTCCCTCCCTCCCTCCCACTCACTCACCCTGTGTGTGCGTGTGTGTGTGCTGAAGTTTTTCATTTATGTGTGCGCGGGGTGTGCATGACTGGAAACGCACACACCCACACATTCACAGCCATCGTTTCCCCGTCGCGCATCTTTCCTCGCTCTTCACACCACAGTTGTCGGTGCCTCCAGCAACTCAGGCAGCTCGCCCCCATCCTCGTTCCACCACCTACCCACCCACCCCCTCTCCTGTGTCCAACAAGTCTGCGCGCGCTTACTTGTGTGTCTGTGGATGGGTAGTGGTGGGTCCATGTGAGTGTACCTGCACAAGGCACGACAAGGACAAAGTCAGCGCGTGCCTCTCCCCACGCAGCCCTCCTCCCTACCCCACCCCCAACACGCAGACAGCACTCAGTGGCGCAGTCTTCTATACATGCATATGCATATATATACGTCTACGCATACACTCCCGCGCACAGCCACGCGCGCACGCACCCACACAAGGCGCAGAGAGAGAGACGTGTAGGCCCCGTAACGCGTGTGCTTCGCTCACGCACTCTGCCCCCTCCCTCCCCGTCCCTACCTCCCTCTCTCTCGTATATACACACACGCACATACACGTTACCTCTCCCTTGTTGTCGACGCCGTCGGTGCCACAGTGGGCTGCTGCTTCTTGTTTGGTTGGTTTATCTTATACTCACCCCATCCGTCCTTCTGCTGCTGCTGCTACTGCTGCGTGTCGTCACCAACCTCCCTCCTCCCCTCCATAACCCTTCTTGCTTTCTCCCATCCACTTTTCTTTCTGTGATTCACCACCACACCTTCTCCCTTCCTCATCATCATTCTTCTCTCATTCATTCTTTCCTCTGCTTCAATCGCTGCGACGTGCGAGAGGCGTTTTTGCTGCGTTGTCGGCACCTCTGCGGGCAGTCACCGTCTCGCTGTCGTCGGCAGCGCTTGTCTACATGCGCGAGCGCCTGTGTACGGATGGGTATGTATATTGGAGTGCCATACCGCTCCCTCTTTTGCGAGTGATCACTCTCGCTTTCGTCGACAGCCCACTCGCACACTCGCACTCGCACTCCGTGCGTGTGTGTTGCCGTCTTCCATTCCCTTCCCTTCCCTCCTTTTTGAGCTTGAAGACCAGCGCAGCGACACACCACAGAGGGTGCAGCATGACGAAGCTGGCGCAGGTGTGTCTTGTAGCACTCGCTGGCTACGTCCTGACTGGTCTTGTCGGCACCTATTTCCTCGTGCGCTTCCGCCGCCTGCACTGCGTTCGGCAGGTGCAGCCGTGGTACTGCATTGTGCACTACGTGTGCTATGGAGGTTTTCTCGCCTACTTGATGAGCGCCGGGTCGATGCGACGTTGCCGCGGCAGTCAGGACATTGGTAAACGGACGGCCTCCCTATGGGGCGCCTCCTCGCAGCTGCTGCCGCAATGGACAATGACATCAGCCGGCGCGTTGCCGCCACAGCTCGACAGGGCACAGTCAGCTTCGCAATCCTCGTCAGCGTCGAGAGTGTGGCAAGTGTGTGTGCTGCTAGGTCAGGTGGTCCTCGATGCTTTCTTGAGCCCTTGGACAGAGGTTGTACCAGTGTCGCCTTCGCCGGCGGCTGCAACAAGGATAGTGCGTCTTTACGACATCTACGAGCCTCTCCTGCAGGCCATCGCCGCCACGGCGTTCTTCAGTAGCTTCGCCCTGCTGTGCAACGCGCGATGGCGCTACGCAGTGATGGGCACTGCTGAACGGCATCCCGGCCTCTGGAGCGCCATCGTGGGTGTCAACACTACTACAGCTACAGCAGCAGCGTTGGCGCGGGCGACTGAAGAGGCGAACAAGGACGGCGCTTCCATACTCGATGGAACAAGCACCTACGCCGCCGTCGTAGCCTCTCTGTCGCCTCCCATGCGTCGAGGCTCCGTCGTGGCACCTCGAATTCTTGTCCAGCGATCCCTCGCGGCGCAGCGTCGGCATTCAGCACGTGCGCCCTCGTACGTAAATCGTGCTCGCGATCGTGGTGACAGCACCCAAGGCAACCTCGCAGACAGCGGCGTCAGCACGCGCATCTCCATCTCCACCCCTGGTGCAGAGGACGTGTGCGGAGGCGGCGACCTTCCCGCCACCGTCCGCGCCAATCAGGTGAAGCGTGCTACTGGCGGCCTCGAGGCAGCGGCCGCGGCGGCGGCGAGCATGGACGACGTCCTTGTGGAGGATGCGACGCTCAGAGGCAGCCGGCGCAAGTCCTGGCGGCGCAGCGTGCGTCCTACACGACCGCAGCAACAGCAGAAGCGAGCCCCATCTCCTATCAACGACGATTACGATGACATCGACGACGATGACGAAAAGATGTGGAATAGCGTGGAGCCCGGCAGCTCGGCCAGCCACGTTACCTCCTCGTCCCTCTTCAGAGATAATGAGGACCCATCAAGCACCAGCAGCAGCCTGTGGCGTCGGCTGATGCGCTGCTCCGGGCGGCGCCTGTGGCCTTTCAGTGCTTGTGTGTGCGAAGAGGGACAGGACCGTACCAGCCGAAACGGCAGTTCTGGTGATGGTTGTAGGGGCCGCTCGTCTCGTGAACGGCACCGTCATCTCCAGCACTTGCGCCAGCGGCTGCTCGCCGCTTTCTGGTTGAGCGACGCCGTGGTGGTTCTTCTAACATTCCTGATGTTTGCTCTGTTAGCGGTGGCCCGCGTCGCCGCCGCCACGGCGACGGCGTCCGCCTGGGCGGCTGTAGAAGCGTCGAAGACGCAAGGGAGTTCTGGGCTGGAGCGTGGAAGACGTGGAGGTCAGCGACTGCTCACAGCCACTGCAGCCGTCCCATGCCCCACAGAGGGCTTTGTCGGCGTAGCTGGGCTGTTACTGCTCGCTGCGGAGCGGGTACTTGTGGGCCGCTGGATGAGACTGCCCGGGCAGCTTCTTGCCTCGGTGTCTGCGGCCGCTGCGGCTGCGTCAGTCGAAACGCCCGCCGCACGCCAGCAGCAACTTCGGCCGCGTCTGCCGTGTCGCAGCTGGCGGAGGCTAGGCAGCAGCACATTTCGCAGCAGCCTTGATCTCTGGCACCTTCCGTCCACTGGCCGGCTGCACGGCGTGGAGACGGCAGGATCTGCCGCGATGAGCGCAACCGCAACAGCCGCTGTGGCGTCGATGACGCCAGTGCCGTTCCACTTTCGGCATGTGTTGACGGTCGCTCTACTCCTGCTGATGCTGCAGTTCTTTTCAGACGCCGCGTGGGCGTGGGCGGCGGCGGTGCTGCTTACAACGGGGAGTGCGGTAGCCAACCTCGTCGACGCCGTCGCGGACTCGCTGCGTTGGGTGTCCACGGAGTACCGCCGCCTTTTGTGTCGCACGTGGTGGGAGCTCTTCTTCTCATTCTCCTTTACACCGGCCTCCCTCGAGTCCGTGAACGCGCAGGAGCAGCACGTGGCAGGCTCCATGCCGGCAGCAACGCCGGGGTCGATCGGTGGTCTGGGTTTGCCAGCGGCGGTGGGCAGGGAGCTGCTGGTGAGCCGGGGCAACAGCATCGGCATGGCAGTCAGCGCCACCGTGATGCCGCCGTTTGGCAGTCGTCTCCGTCGCCACTCCATCGCCCATCGAAGTGCGCGCCTGATGAAGGCTGGCGGGGGTACAGGCCCGCTGTGGATGGTGCGCCGTCTCGGGGCCTCCTTCGCCGGCACAGCCGTTGACTCCGCCTCTTCTTTGTCCCCTCCCTCAGCTGTGACGGCAATGGCAGCGACAGTGCTGGAAGAAGGCGCAACCAGCGTCGTTGTGGGCAAAGACCGGGAAGACGATGGGCTCCTCAGCGGCGACGCACCAGGCTCACACGGCGTAGCTGGAGGCGGCGCGGCCGTGGTGACGGCCATCTCGCCTATGCAGTTCTGGCACAGTGTGGCGGCGAAGGTGCTGCAGCAGTCTGGCAAGGCCACGGGCGAAGCGGCAGAGCCTGGCAGTAGCAGTTCACACGCTCTTGGAGGTGCTGAAGACGTGAACGGCGTCGGGGTAGTTCCCACTGTCGCCGCCGCCTTGCTGCACCCGATGCCGACTGTCAATCCTCTGGCGATGCTTTCACCGACGCCGGGTATGGAGCACTTGAGCTCCGCGTCGGCCCGCTTCACACGCGAGAACCTAAAGGGATCGATGCTATTGAAGTTGCCGACCGTCGCACGCGTGGGCGGGAAGGCCGAGGCAGCGGAGCTGGACATGCGAGAACGACTGCTCGCGATGGAGCGCGCGGAGCTCCGGCATGAGGAAAGGGCGATGCGGGCACAGCAACTGTCTGCCTCAGACACGATGGCAGCCGCCTCGACGCTTTCCGACGAGAACGAAGAGAAGTTGCACGCCGGTAACCCTCCTGCGCACTCGGTGGTGCCAGGCGCTCGTGAGCACGCGGGCCATCACGACGACGATGGTGGGGCTCTTGAGAATGCAAGAGAAGCCCAGCAGCAGCAGTCGGTCACGCAAGATGGATGGCTTTCGCGGGCGCTGGCAACTGTGATGCCCGGCTTCGCTGCGACACGCTGCTGCAGCTGTGAGGGCGACGGTGTGCCGATATCGTCACTGTCGACACAGCTGGACTCCACCTCGACAGTGTTGAACGTGTCCTTCAATGAGAACTTATCGCTCAGCTCCTCGGCAACGCGTGCGTGGATCAACGAAGAGGAAGGCTTTGCGCGCTTCCTGGATTGCGTGCGTCGCGACGGCGACAACACGTACGCCCTGCAGAGTTTACTGGCGGTTTACGGCCACACTTATAGGCATCGGGTGGACGCCAAGGGACGCGGCGCCTTGCACTACGCAGCCATGGGAGGGTTTGTGCAGGGGGCGATCTTTCTCAGCCGCATCGGCGCTGAGCCGAACATTCTGGACAAGGCTGGCTACGCGCCGCTGCACTACGCAGTGCTCTACCGCACCGAAGTCCACACGTCGCCGCGCATCACGACCGAGTCGCCGAGCACAGCCGTGCAAGGGGCCCGACATGTCGTAGGCATACCTATCGTGGAAACCACTGCCGTGCAAGCTGCCGCGCAGGCGACAAGACGTCGGCGACGCGACCAGCAGCAGCGACTAAAGTGGGTTCAAGCACAGCTGCAGGCCGCCTACTCGGCTGGCAGCGACGCATCCAGTGGAGTCGAAGGCCGCAACAGCAGTGGCAGGAGCCCACAGGAGACCACGCTCACGAAGACAGGGAGAGAGACCTCCCTGCGCACCAGGAGCGACCCGGTGACCACAAGTATACCTGGCAAGCCGCTTGCTGTCTCGCCACTCCAAATCTTTACACCGTCATCGCAGCGGCCGCTGTCTTCCATGGGCGTCGGTAATGCGGCCGCTGGAAGCACAAGCAGCGCCGTACGTGGCCCGAACCCAGCGGCGATCCCAGCAACAGCCACGGCTATTCCGGCGGCGGCAGCAGCTGCCGCGGCTGTCGTGGAGCCGGAGGAGGGGCACTGGTACGGCATGGTAGGGGCACTGGTGCGTCTCGGCGCGCAAGTCGACCTCCCCACCGCAAAGGGGCTGACGGCGCTGCACCTGGCCGTGATGCAGGGGTCCGTTGGGCTCGTCAACACCCTGCTGCGCGAAGGCGCGAACCCGCTGCTGGGGCCGGAGCTAGAGACACGGTCACTCGCCTCCATCATCAACGCGGCCTCGTGTTGGGAGAGCGACAAGGAAAACACGGAAGTTCTCATGAAAGGTGCCGGCAAGACGGCTGCGCCGTGCAGCTCTGGCGGGCAAGCCAACGACCAGGTCGCAACACATCCCACGCAGCAGCAGCAGACGTTGTCAGACACCCCACAGTGTACCAGCAACAAGGGAAGGGACACAACATCTCTCGTGTCGAGCGAGAACGACAACTCGCGCACGGCACTGGGGGACGCCAGTGGCTCTCTTGCGCTCTTCACGCAGCACTGTGAGTGGGTGGACATGCACATCACCAACGCCGGTAATCCCATCGTCAACGGGCACTGCAAGTCGCCGCTGCTGCTTGCTGTGGAGCTGGACGCGGATTTGGCAGTAGCCAGTATGCTGCACTGCGTTGCCTTGCAGGCCACCACGGCTCGGGTGGTGGCCGGACTTTCGCAGAGTATGGTGGCTGCCCCACGTATGTTCGAACGGCCGCCGTCGGCGCTGCTGGCGGCTCCTCAAGGAGCCGCGTCGCAAGCGCAAGGCTGTCCGCCACTGGCGTCGCTGCCTGTCGCCGCCGCCTCTGGTGATCTGCCCACCTCTCCTGCACCGCGATCCCGCGCCTTTGCGGCGTCGGCGGCGCATCCGCTGGCTGACAACGGTGCGGGAGACGCCGCCATGGCGCTTCCGTCGCCGATGTCGGCAGCCGCCGCCGCCTTATCTACCAGCTGTAGCAGCACCAATGTGTGCCGGCCAGGAAGTCGGCGAATGTCCCCGCATACGCCTGGTATCGCGGATACCAGCTTCTCCTCAAGCACCACCACCACCATCACCGCCGCGGCCGCCATACCCGATTCGCCATCCACGCGAACTTGGTGGGAGCGGTGCTGCCTCCACGGCTTCAACCCTGTGCACATCGCTCTGGTCCTTGGCAACGCGCAGGTGGCACGGGTTCTGCTTCTACGGTGGTGCTACACCGAGGATGTCGCGCACAACCGTGACGCCGCCGCGGCTCCGCACAAGTGCGTGAGAGATGCAGAGAAGCTGGGCGGAAGGGCGCGCGAGTTGAGCTCGAACGAACCGCGGACGACCATTAGCACGACGCCGGCGCTACCAGAAAGTGCACTGGCGACGACAACGACGACCGTGCCGCCGTTGCTGTCCTCTCAGGCCACGGCGGGACCTGACGTTACAGATAGCACCCTACTGGACTTCGCCAGTGGTGCGAACATCAGTTTCCATGTGGACGGGTTAGCGGCGGAGCAGCAACAGCAGCAGCCAGTGCTGGCGCACGTCGCAGCCCCCCTCTCTGAGGAGGCGGACGGGTGTTCACAGTATACGAGTGTGAGTGGCGAAGCAGCCGCAGCAGCAGCTCCCACCGCGGCCATTTCCCTCGGCTCCTCCACCGGCCCCGCCGCCTTCTGGGTGCGGTCGCTGCGCCTGAACCTATTCCACCTTGCGGCCGTGGGCGATTCGACGGAGTGCCTCGCGTACGTGCTGCGCTGGCGTGGCGCGCCAGACTACGTTCCGTGTGCGCTGGACGAGGTCTTCGAGAATGAGCAGCGCGCTGAAAGTGTCCGGCGGGAGTCAGCGACGGCGACGCAGGACGCGTACCAGCGTCGTCGGCAGCGGAGGCGGTTACGCGCCTATCAAAGTAGCCAAGCTGCTTGCGACCTCGCTGGGGTAGCCGAGTCCTTGGCCATGGTGGCGGCGACTACCGAGCCGAGCGCGCCCAATATGGAGGAGTACGTCTTCCCTGCAGATGCGGGCAGCAGCAGCGCAGGCGCACCTGGAGTCGGCCACATGATGGCGAGCGGTGGAGGTGCGGCTGCTGCGGAAGCAGCACCTCTGCTGGAAAAGATGGTTGAACTAGACGACTTCTCCAGGTCTCCCTCCTCACTGCCTGCTGCCGCCACGACGAGTGAAGTTGTCGTTGGAATCGAGGAGGCACTGCAACGGTCTCTGGGGCCGTCCTCGACGGACCCAAGCAGAACATGCACAACCGAGATGTCTTTCAAGAGCGACACGGACGTCATTGCCTCCAGCTCCACCTCGGACATCTTCAACCACACGTGGAGCAGTGCCACGCTGTCTGCTGAATCAAACGAGGCCGCCAGCACGGCAGGGGCGCCGACAACCCCGCCGCGAGAGCGACGCACGCGAGCCAAGCAGCAGGGCTTCGTGCGCGCTCTTGTCACGCTACTGCAGACCAACATTCGCGTCGACGCGGTGCGGCGTCGGGTGCGCAAGACTGTGTTCGGCAGCAGTACCTTTCGGAAGACGACGTCACCCCGGCGTGTCAACTCGCGTCGTCAGTCATCGCAGCGTCCCCGCATGGGCAGAGGAGATGACGAGGACGGTGACGGCAGCAACGACAACACCGTGATGGCGAAGACCTGCTTTGGCTCTATCTCCGCAGCTGCAGCGCTGCACACTGGCATGGCCGTCTGCTACGCAAGCATGGACCACCCCCCTCGCCGCCGCAAGAGAGGTGAATACGGTAGCGAGAAGGACGCTGACGGCTCCAGTTCGCGCAGCAGAAGCAGCAGCAGCAGTAGCAACCACGAAAACGTGAAGTGCCACATTGTTGAGGCGCCCGGTGCACCCCGAGAGCTGTACCGGCAAGCCAAGGGGGCGGAACGGCCTCGCCGCCTGCGCCAGCAGCGCACCCGTGCCTTCGTTTCGGCAGTGGCGAAGCTGCGCCACTGCATCGCCGGCGTCCCGATCGACATCACCCACCTCGCGGCAGTGGAGACAGCGGTAGATCGGGCCTGTGCACAGATGGCCTCCTCGAGTGCCCGTCGCGCCCTGCAGCAGGCGCTGCTGATTGTGGCTCGGCGCCTGCAGAATCAGCACCGCCGCGCGCAGCTCGTCACGGGACTCAGCTGTGTCGCAGCAGCCGCGACGGCAGCGATGGAGGCTGCGGCCGCCCAGGACGATGGCCAGGCGTCTCGCGCAGAGAGTGATGACGAGCCGACAACGATCCCCACAACTTTGGCCGCCGTGGAGGCGTCAACGGGCGATGTCGGCGGCAACAGGGACAGCGTCAGCGCCGGTACGAGTGAATCTCTCATCAGCAGCCTCAGTCGAAGCAGGCAGCGGGACAGGGCCACGGAAGCAGCCCACCACCATCACCGCCATCGCTGCTCATCTCCGTCCTGCCCTTCTCCGGACTCGGCCTCCGCGCTGTCCTACTACAGCTCCCTTCACTCAATCATCACCACTACCACGACGACAGTGCGCGGGTCTTCCCCGGCTGCGCCGGATGAGCGCGCCTCGGTTTCCGCGAGTGACGAAGAGAAGCCCCGCGGACGTAGGCAGCACAGACAGCAGAGCACGCTGCGGCTTCTGCGCACACTGAGTGCGGAACTCAACGCTCTCGACACACGCGGGCTGACCCCGCTGCACTACGCCATCGCCAACCAGAACGCGAGCATGGTGTACCTGCTCTGCGCCTACGGCGCCACGTTCGTCTTCGCATCGGAGCAGACGGAGGCGCATTTAATGGGGCGCTCGGCAGAGGTGATCGCTGCCGCGGCCGCGGTTGAGCACCATACTGACGGCTGCGACATGATGACCGTAGCCGCATCCGACACCCAGCCTGCTGCAAGCCAGGACGAGCTGCAGAGTACCACGGCCCCCACCAATTTCATGTCGCAGGCGTGGTCATTGCCGACTGCGTGGGCCTACGCGCGTGCGCAGCTATCGTCACCGTCCATCAACGTGTCCACGGACACCCTTTCGTCCTTTGGAAAGCGCTACTACGCGCAGCTGACACCGCCAATGCAGGAGGCGCTGCGGCGGGCCGCCAAGACAGGCAGTGCGGAGTATCTTCTCTGGATGCCGACCCAAGAGGACCGCGAGGCAGAGCGGCAGCAACGGAAGCTTCTCTCCCCGCTGCCCGTGTCTGAAGCGAGGGATGCGGTACCCACCAACCCCCAGCGTTCCGTGTCACTGCTTGCGCCTCACGCGGTGTTGTCGCCCGCTGCCCCGACCACCACTGTCATGAGCGCCACTGTTGCTAAAAGAAGTTCGCCGGCAAACGCCCAACTGCACTCGGCATCACCCGTGATGGTGCCCGCCTCGTGCTTGACGGTCGCCTCACAGCGGCCCGCAACGATGGCCGCTACCTTGACGGCGGCACTGGGCATCAGCGACGCCGATGTTGCGACACGCGCCGCGGCGACCGCGCCCGATGCTTTCCTGAGCACTGAGGAGCCACTTGCAAAGGCCTCAATGATGACGGGCAGCGTGAAGGACGGCAGTGGTGGCGGGGATGCGCTGGGCGCACAACTGCAGACACACCTTATCCACCAGGATATCAAAACACTGCAGTCCATGATCGCAGGCAAGGCTAGCAGCAAAGTCAACGGCGGCAGCGGCGAAGACCTTGCCGCCTGTTTGCACCCGCCTCCTCAGCGCCTGCGAGCCAGCCCCAATGCAGACGTGAGCCTGGATGAAGCCAAGGACGAGGCGACGGTGGCAGCGAACTTGATGGCGGGAAGGTCTTTCAAGCAAGACGTCGCCCGAGAAACACCACGGCAGCCCAACGCGTCGTCGTCCTCAGCACCGAAAACCTCAGCCGCGATGCGCACACCAGCGGCTGCGACCTCCGTTGGCGCTGAAGGTACGGGCTCCACAGGGATCACGGAGCTTACGCGGGGTGCGCGTGGCGCGGCCGTGCCGCCCTCATCCCCATCTTCCAATGCCGCCGCCGCGGCTGTGGAGTACACGCTGCTGGAGCCGCACGATGTGTTCATCACGCACGTCGTACGCAATCCGGCCAAGGCGGAAAGTATCATGCGTGCGGCCATGGAAGGGACAGCGCTGCGCTACTTGTTTCTTGCCTCCGTCGTCTCGGGAGACAGCCTGTAGCGGGGTGCTAGGAAGCGAGCCATCAGCTGTGCTCACCGGTGTCGGCGAGCCGGTTCTCGTATGGGAAGGACGATGGATGTTGACTTTTTTTAATGCTTGCCTCATGCTTCTCGTTGTTGCCGAGCGCTGCAATGACGCACGCACGCCCTTCACATACGCAGAGAGAGAGAGAGAAAAGCATGCAAGAGGCATTCGAGTGCGAATCCGTTGATGAGGTCGTTAGGCATGCAGCCTCCTCTCCCCCCCCCCAAGGAGATGGTGAGACACGGAGCGGAGCAGCAGCAGCAAATTCAAGCTCGCATGGATGAGCTACTCACGCTGCAGCCTCTGTCGCTCTCACGCCGCACTGGCACACCATGGGCAGCATCAGCGACACCCGGAAGGAGTATGGTAGGGGTAGGGGGTGGGGTGCAGTGTTGAGCCGTTCACTTGCCCGTATGCGCCCCTCTATGAATCTGTTTTCCGTTCAGCCGTCATTGATCAGCCACCACGACCACCTCCGCACTGAAGCACCCACCATTCGCGACGCAAGCTGACGCCGACCACTTTCTCCATCTCCTTTCTTTTCTGTTTTTTTTTTTTTTTTCAAAACGCCTTGGGTCTGCCTGCGTGGGGAAACGTCTGTGTGTGTGTGTGCACACGCGTACACACCGTGTCCGTGCGACCACCTCCAACGCCCCCTCACTCGCAAGCGCAGCTTCAGCACCGCAACGGCGTCGAACCGAATCACCGGCATCCTCACGAAACCTTAACAACATAAACGCCACGATGCGCTGGCTCAACCGCAAGCGTCCGACGACGCCCCTCTACATCCCCGACCCGCGTCGCCCATCCATTGTGTTTGTTCTCACGTCTCCGGAGCCCGTACTCAGCGCGCTGCTGCTGGGCGTCAGCTGCTACTTTCTCACGGTAGTCACCGGGAGCACGTCGCTAGACGGCCCCGGGGGTCTCTGGCAGGCGTTTGGCCGAAAGAGTCGTGCCCGCATGCAGAGCCGCGAGTCGGAGCTGCGGCCGGATCCCCCGCTGGCGATCAGCTTCGACATGCTCATCGTAGTGTTGTGCATCTTCGCCTCGAATAGCGTCCTCGCCGCGTGCAGCCGGGTCCTGGCGAGGGAGCAACGTCGCGTCGAGGACGCGGCGGAGGCAGAGTGGCTGGCGGCCGTCTCGAACCCGGAAACGCGCAGTGAGCGGCTCGCGAAAGATGCGCAGGAGCTCGCTGAAAAGGTGAAGTTCTGGCAGGAGAACGACGAGCGCCGCAAGGCTGGCCAGGCTGCGCGCCGCGAGCGCATCAAGAAGCTCGACGTCATGGCCGATGAAGTAATGACGAACATCATCATCATCGTCTCCGTCGTTGTGAGCCTCGGGGCTGCCTACTCTATCCTTATGCAGCCGCCAAACCAAGTCCGAGGTCTCGGCGTGGCCGGGATGCTAGTGGTGCTCATTGGCGGTCTCATCGTGTGCGGGCTTGACCGCTACATCAGCAGCATGCGCCACTACTGCAACTATGTAAATTTGCTCTGCATCTTCTCGCTGCTGGTGTTGGCCGCTCGCGCGAGTGTGTTGGCAGAGTAAGCACCTGGGTAGTGTGCTTGCATAATCTCTGCAGTTGCAATGCCTTGGGAAAGGGGGAGGGAGGGGTGGTACCCGCGTATGTATGTGTGTGTGTGTGTGTGTGTGTGTATGTATGTGTGTGCGTCGATCCAGTGCCTCTGAACCTTAAACAACCTCCGTGAAGACCCGATCACCGTCTACACACACACACACACCTCCCCTCCCCTCCCCACGCCACTGTCACTGTCCACAACAACCCAGAACGAGAAGTCTCCATATGTGTGTGTGTGTGTTTACGGGTGAGGATGGCGGTGGTGGCGACGCGGAGGTGTGGGGGCATAGTGGCAAGAACGCCTCAGCAACGTAACAGGTGCACATCCGTCGATGGATACCGTCACTCGCACTCTTTCCCGAGCGCGCACCACCCCTCCCTTTCCCATTTTTCCTCTTTTTCTCGGCGGCGCACGCACCTCCGCAAGCAGCGCCGCTGGCAAGGTCATCTTGCCTCTCCTTGCCTTCCTTTCGCTGGTTTTGCGCGAGCGATGCTGAGGTGCATGACAAGACGCTGCATGGAATCGCTCCCGCACAAGCGGTGCATGAACCTGTTGCCCCTCCCCCTGTACGTCTACGTCTCTGCTCACGCTCACGCACGAGCAGCTCGCACAGCCACACACCAACCCAAACAGCGATCATCCACTTCCTCAGGTATAGCGCTCAGCCGCAAGGGACTTGTCGATCAGAGTTCGAGTGTGCAGAAAAGTGAAGATGCCAGGCCCCGGTCTTCTGCCTGATGGCTGGTTCCGTGAAGAGAGCACCATGTGGCCCGGCCAGGCACAGGGGCTGAAGGTGGAGAAGGTTCTGTATGACCAACCCACCGAGTTCCAGCACTTGACCGTGTTCGAGTCCGACCCGAGCGGGCCGTGGGGAACCGTCATGACCCTCGACGGTGTCATCCAGCTTACGGACTACGACGAGTTTGTGTACCATGAGATGCTTGCGAACCTGTCGCTGACGTGCCATCACAAGCCGGAACGCGTGCTTATCATTGGCGGCGGTGATGGCGGTGTCGTGCGCGAGGTGCTGCGCCACAAGAGCGAGAAAGACGGCATTGTGCAGTCCGTCGAGCTCGTTGACATAGACGGCGCCGTGATTCAGCAGAGCAAGAAGCACTTCCCACAGATCGCTTGCGGCTTCGCGAACCCGTGCGTGACGGCGACCGTTGGCGACGGTGCCGCCTTCGTAAAGAGAGCGCCGGATAGCGTGTATGATGTCATCATCATCGACACGACGGACCCGAAGGGGCCGGCGTCGGAGCTGTTCGGCGCGGACTTCTACACGAATGTGCTCCGCATTCTGCGGCCGGGCGGCGTCGTGTGCAACCAGGGCGAGTCTGTCTGGCTGCACCGCCCGTTGATAGAGATGATGATGGGATTCCTGAAGAAGGATATCGGCTTTGCCACGGTCAAGTACGCAATGATCTACATCCCGACCTACCCATGCGGCAGCATCGGCACGCTGGTCTGCGCCAAGTCGGCAGACACGGACGTGACGGTGCCCATGAGGCCGGTGGAGTCGCTCGGGTTCGCCGACCAGCTCAAGTATTACAGCAGCGACATGCACAAGGCGGCCTTCGTGCTGCCGCGCTTCGCGGCTCACCTGAACGAGTAGAGAAGGAGGGGAGGACCAAAAGGGAGGAGCCTCAGGCTCGGAGGGGGACGCGCGGGCGTACATGAAGCGTTAAAAGGCTCAATGTCGGTGCGCTGCGCACTAGCCCGCCGACTGCGACAGTTGCAGGCCGCTCTCTGTACCACCGTTGCGCAGTCCATCACTCGGACCATCAGCCGCAGCGTCCTCACCCCTTCCTGCCTCTCCCTTGACCCCCCACGCCATCCCTTCTTTTCCGCACGTTAACTATGCTTTCGTCGTTTTAATCGCCCCTGTTTGTGTATCGGTCCATCTACCGGCCTGCCTCTGTGTGTGCGCGTGCGTGCGTGCATGGGACGCGTTGCTTGCACGGGATGCGGGGAGTACATGGCTGCGAAAAAAAAAAGGCGGAGGAGGAGGCCACGCACCGACGCGCACCTACACCGTACACGACTGCACCCCCGCCCCACCTTTCTTTGGGAAGAGGGGGGCTGTTTCCTGTTTTCTATCGTTTCGCTTCAGTCGCACCCCACAAGGCATTGCTCGCCGTGTCGCCTGCGTTGTGTTGTGCGTTGTAGGCGGCGATGCGTGCGTGGGTGCACGTTGACCACTGCCACTCTCGCCCCGGCCCCCTTCATAGCAGAGGAACTGTAAGATGTTGATCGCATCGTAAAATCAAGCGAAACAAGTATCACCACGAGTGCACATGTGTGAAAGGGTGTGTATGACTGCGTACGCGCATCCTACCCTGAAGAGTCGCGCGCCTGCCCACCTGCCCATGCGGCCTCGAGCGCGCGAAGAGAGGAAGTTTGAGACAGCTGTGAGCCCCACCTACCGCACTCTGCCGCCGCTGCCGCTGCTGCTCTTTCCATCCCTAAACCTCGTCAGCCTCCCGCCCTTACCGTCATCCTTCTCTGCTGCTGCCCCCCCCCGTAACTACTCATGGACGTCGTGATCACCATCCCTTCTGGTCTCTCTTCCTGTGGCCTGTTCGTGATGCAAGGTGTAGAAACAGTGGCGATAGTGTGGCAACGGACATCCGAGTCTTTGCATCAATAAAATTCAGCGTCGTAGCACACCTTTCCGCCTTTCGCTTACACGGCAGTGTCGAAGACACGGTGGCGTGAACATAGGTACACTTGCGCTGCCCTGAGTCTGTGCGTCTGTGTCTGTGTGCTTTCCCATCCAGTACCAGACAAGGTATTTCATCGCATCCTCCGCCGCCGCCATCGTCGCCTCTCTCAGCCTCGTTTCTTCGCCGTTTCTAGGCGGCGCGCACGTCCTCTCGCCCTGCGCTTCGTCAGTGTGAGATATTGGTCCCTCCTTCTCCTCACCGTCCGCCTCGCGGCTGCTTCGGCGTGCACACACACACTCAAGCAAGCAAGCAGAGAGAGAGAGACGGAGTACCCTGTGTGGATCGCGCCCATCACCGCGCGGTGTCCATGTGATTGTGCTTGCTTGTGAACCTACACACTTGCATTCCTTTTTGTTCTCGTTGTTATTGTGTGTTGCTTGTCTTGTCTTTTCCTCTGGCCCTGACGCCTGTTGGCGGGTGCACACCATCAGCATCACACCACCACACACTCGAACTGCTCTGCTGCCTGTGTGGACGTGTGCACCTCGCCTCTCTCCCTCCCTCGTTCCGCTGTCCTTGCAGCCCGGCTGCCGTCATTTCTTTTCTGCTTCTGTTCTTTGTTCTTTCTGCATCTCTTCTCCTCTGCCCGCGCCGACGCTCGGAGCAAGCGGCTGCTGCTCCATCCACCCCACCCCCACCTCTCGCCCCTCTCTCCGCCCTTCGTGCGCACGCACGCCCAGAGACACGCGCTCACGACGGAAGAAGACCCGCCAGCATTAGCGGCAGCAGCAGCAGTACTTGTGTCATCGCACACTGCGTCCGGCTTGCACGCGCGCGCGATGCGCTCACACACGCACACACAAGCCTTTGACCACGCCCGCCTCGCTCTCTTCCTCTTCGCTTGCGGTGATCTCCTCGGCTCATTCGCGCCTGCTGTTTGGTGTCGGTCGCGGCGTGAGAATGTTTGGCGGGACAGTCGGCGGTGGTGGCGGCGCTGGCGACGGCGTTCCGCTCATCACACGCCTTCTCCTGCTCCGCGCCACGGCGCACTTTCAGCTGTCGCCGTCGGCTCCCTCGGCGTCCTCGGCGGGCGAGACGGCTCCGGCGCTGCCAAAGCTGTCCATCGTCTCGCACTACGCGCAAGGGCCGCCGCTGACGTCGACGTCATCGCCGCGGTCAGCCACAGCCACCCCGAAAGAAGCGGCGCATTTTCTGGAGGCGCATCCCTCGCTACATGGCGTGCTCGGCTGTCTTGCCGCTGACCGCCTTGCACAGCGGGTAAAGCTGCGCCGGCTGCAGACCGACGTCGTGCGTACATCGGTGAAGCTTACGCGGGCAGTAGCGCTGGCCTCCTCGGCCGAGGTCGCTCCCGCATCCCGCAGCAGAGGCATGGATAGCAGCCAGCTGCAAGGTGTTGTCGCGGCTGCAACGGCGAACTTCGTCGAGGACGTGGCATGGTGCAGCACGGTCACGCCGCACAGCCCGCAGCTGAACCCGTGGTGCCTCCTGCCTGTCTCTGCGGAGGGCTGCTACTTGACATTGCCATCATCGCAGTTCGTGCAGTGGTGTGAGCAGCAGGCGGTGCGCTGCTGTGCAGGGGAAGGCACCGCGCCGTCAGCCGAGCCCGACGTTCGCGGTGGTCCGATGCGGTACAACGACGTTGTGCACTACGCGGGCGCCGGTGAGGACGGCGGCTACGTGCACGGCTACGCGTTCATTCTGGAGGGCGACGTCTTCAGCGGCAGCGGCGGGGTGGTCGATGCAGCGGCCGCGGCTGCCAAAGCTGCCCTGGACAGTCAGCGCCTGGACGCCTCGTTGCGTGACGACAGCGACGAGGAGGCCAGTGTGCTTGTATGGTGTGTGCTGAGTGATGCGCCGGTGTTCAACTTCATGCGTGCCCTCACGCACGAGGCGGTGGCGGCCATGAGCTACGTCGCTCAGCGGCTGTACCGTGAGCACGTCGCATCCACGGAGTCGGCGTCAGCAAGCGCCGCACCCCCTCACGACATCTACACGGCGCTCCTCGATGATGCGATACAGGAGGAGGTTGTGCTGCCTCTGGCGAAGGAGCTGCTCCACTTTGGCTCTGTCAGCAGTCGCACGTTGCCTGGGGACACCTTCACCGTGCAGCTAGCGCTCACAAGCAGCAGTGGTGGCGCCATAGCCTCACATCCGCTTGCATCCTCCGTTTCGGATCTGCTGACGTTCTGCCGCCCCCTCGACTTGCTCTACCCCTACGCCGACGTGCCGCTGTCGCTCCTCTTGCTGAGCTTCAACGAAGACGCCTTGCGCGTGTTACAGTCGCTCCTGATGCAGGAGGAGCGGGTGGTGGTGCTTGGCGCCACTCCGCAGCACGCGTCCGCTTGTGTCGTCAGCTTGCTGGCGCTGCTGAGCCCGCTCACGTGGGTGTCCCCGCTCGTCCCATATCTCCCGCCGCACCTGGCCGCGGTGACTGGGCTGCTGCAGACCCTACTGAAGCCCCCCTTTGCGCAGCAGCAGCAGCAAGTTTCGTCGGGTAAGCCGTCTGCCGCGGTGCCACCCTCGCAGCGGACGGAGAGCAGCGGCTTTCTCGTCGGCAGCACCGCCGCCATCCAGCCCTATCTTATCCTCCTCTCGTCTGCCTCGCCAGGCGAGGCAGGCGTGAGCGTCACCGGCTACGGTGGCAGTGGCAAGCGCGCGTTGCGGGTCTGGATTGCCGACGCTCGAACCGGCTGCGTTGGTGTATGCCCGCAGGAGCCAGTAGCGCGGTTCTCGCAGGCCGATTCTCCGGCATCGACCGACCCGTCCGACGGGTCGGTGGCAACGGTGGCGGCAAGCAGCCGCTCCGTGAACGCTTGGGCGACTCGCGCGCACGTGAATCTCCGCCGAATCGTGTCGCACAACTGCGAGGGAGACGGGAGTCGCAGCGCCACCGATCTTTACGGCGCCGTTCGTAGCAGCCTGCGCGCCATGGCTAAGTCGAACGTTATGAACGCAGCTGCGCTGGACCTCCTGCCTGCCTTCAGCGACAACCTTCGAGACCAGCTGCGCCGCGTGGTGAGCGTTGATAAACGCCGTCTCTTTCGGCACAGCCTGGAGGCGGTGGCGCAGCACACGCAGGCTCGACTAAAGGATCTTGAGTCGCTGGCGGCGCGCCTGGCACGAGGGCTGCGACAGGCAATCATGAGCACCGGTGCCGGCAGCAACATGTCCTTCGAGAGCACGCTCAACGACACCTTGGCAAATCGTAGCATCTACAGCGACGCCGAGGATGGCAATGGTGAGCTTACAGCGACGCACACCGGTGATGACGACGGCGACGACACTACATCGCTGCGCTCCATCACGGAGGCCCTCGCACGATCCTTCTCCAAGTCCTTCGCCGGTGGGCCCGCGTCGTTAACAGCATCCTTCGCTGCTGCCCCCGTCCCGCAGTTCCCGGCGCCGTCCCTAAGCGAGGTTTGGCAGGTACAGGCTGGTGTGTTCGACTACATGGTGAGTCGTTTCACAGGGGCGTACCGCCGAGGGTTGTCCGCGACGACCCTCGGCAGCGGCGGCATTGGCGGAGTTGGACAGCGTCGCGCCCCTGCCATTGAATTGTCTGTGTTTTTGGTGCCCGGTATGGACCAGCACCACGCACTGGCAGAGCGCGTCGCCCGCACGCACATTTTTAAGCAGTTCGAGTGCGCGGTCTTGGCCGCGGAGCAGGTGGGGCTGCGTCGCGTCTTCTCCGGCGCTGATCCAGCGCGCGTGGGCAAGGCGCAGGCACCTCGGCATCACGGCAGAGGCGAGGAAGGTCATCCCCTCCTGGCGAATGTCCGCTACCTGGCGCTCTTTGCGCTCCTGTGTAGTCGTGCGCGTCTCCACTACGCGGAGCTGTACCCCGACATGGCCTCCGTGGACGCGGTTGGGCTCGTGTACACTGCTCTGGTCACGCGGTGGTTCGCGAACCGACCGGGCGCCTCGTCGTCGATGAGCGTGCCGCGTGCCATCCGGCTTCTCGCGGGCGGCTGCAACGGCGCCGAGGAGGGCGCGGTTGCCGCTGCAAAGCATGCCGCCTGCAGTGGGAGTGGCTCTGGGGTGTATGGCGGCAGCAACGATGGCGGCGGCGGCAGTGGTGGTGGTGGTGGCTTTCGTGGATTCTTTTCGAAAGTCGCGAAGGCGATGAAGCATGGCTACGGCGGCAACGGACGCTCGCGCGGACTGCGCACGGCTTACCTCCCCGCTGCCATCGCCTGCCTGCACACCTTTAGCGTTCCGCTCTTTTCGGAGCTACCAGTGGCCCGACAGTCATTCGCCGTCACATCACACTTGGAGAAAACCTCGATAGAGAGCAGCAGCGGAGAAGCAGGTGGTGCTGTCAGTGACCGTCGCGGCCGCCGTCTCCACCACCGCAACCGCAACGCACAAGTCTTCCTCAAGACCTGTATGCCACCACCGCAGCGGATCAAGTATGCCCGGCAGCAGGAGCAGCAGCAGCACATCGCACTCGACACGGACTTCACGCTGCATGACTGTGTCAACGTGGTGCGAGTCGCAGGTCTTGGCAGTGGCGGCCACAGCGTCCCTGAAGCCGGCTTCTACAGCGGAGGAAGAGCGTATGGGAATGGGCTGGGGATCGAGTCGGAGATGTTCGACCCCATCGCCCGCGCCGGCACTGACCCGGACGGCAGGCGGGATAAGACCAACATCAGCGCCGATGCACAGAAGCATGACCGAGGTCTGCAAGCGATGTCGGAAGCGTCTCTCTACATCTGTCATGCCCTACCGCTCGACATCGTGCACAGGTTCGATGCATACGAGTCGCTGCTGCGTCCGGTCACACCAGGAGGCGCAGAAATCTCACCAGCAAGCGCCGGTGGAGACGCTCTGGACGCCGGGTCCGCGGCGGCCTACTTGCTAGTAGGACTCCTGTTCCCGTCGTGCATAAACATGTGGCATGAGGTTGAGGCTCGTGCGATGCGCGCCGTATCGGAACCGTCGCTCTCGCAAGCAACGAAGCCACCCGCGTCCGCTGCGTCGTCTTCCGCCTCGTCTGCACAGTCGCGACTGCTGCTACCGTCGAGAGCCGAGAAGCCTGCGGAGACATCGGTCCCACAAGACTCTCGGTATTCAGTTCCCGCGTCAGCGCAGTCAACAGCCCCGCAGCCGTCGGCGTGGAGCGCCTTCACCAGCGGCGTCCCGCAGGACTACCCCTCTGTGAGCCCTGTCCTGCCGGATCGAAGCCCTGGTGGAGATGCGCAGCAACACCAAGCATCGCCCATGCACGCCTCTACAGCAGCCTCGACGACGCACCACCGCGACGTGTGGGACTCGTGGGGCATCCAGGCACCATCAGCGATGGTGAGCGTGCAGCCAGCCCCAGTGCAGGGGACGGCAGCTGAGAGGCCACAGACACAGGTCGCCGACAGCGGCGGCAGTGGCAGTGAGGGTGGCGTATGGAGTACCGGTGCACCACTTGGACCTCCGATGATGCTAGGTGGGATGGAAACAACACCGCCATGCATCAGCGTCGCATTCTCGCTGACTCCCGCTGCCGATGTGGCGCCAGCACCTCGCGGCGTAATGGACAATCTCTTTGCCGACACGCCGACGCACTCGACGGCGTACGCAGCGGCAGCGGGGAATGTCAGCCAGCAGCAGCCGACGGCGGCTTCTCGATCGCATGCCCTTGACAACTTCTTCTAACGGAAAAAGGAGAAGGGTATGCGTACACGAGAAGCCAATGTGAGGAAGGGGTTCGCATGGTGTGGAGGCCGTGTATGGTGATGCCTGCATGGCCACGCGCGAGCGTCTCTAACTTTCCGTTCAACTGTGTATCATCTGTATCTCAGCCGCTTCCCCCCCCCCCCCCCTCCACCCCCCCC
>NC_018231.1:230437-233034 GCF_000227135.1 Leishmania donovani | reverse complement strand
TCATCTTTATCTCAGCCCCTTCCCCCCCCCCCCCGACCCCCACCCCCACCTCCTCCACACACTCTTCACGTGTTGCGCACTGGCGCCTGATGGGTGCAGGATGTTCTGCAAAGCCACCCAACGATGCGCGAGGCGTGCGACAGGCCGGGAGTCGTCTTTCACTTTTGCCGCATGCCATTCTCGCCGGGGCGTGTACACGCATCCTCTCCCACCCCCCTCCTCCTCCCTGCCTACCTCGCCGATGGACGCGCGAAAGCGTGATAGCAGCTTTCCATCGCGCTTCAACAGCACGCGCGCATACTGCAAGCAGCCTTCCCTCCCCACCACCACCACAAGCACACACACGAGAGAGCACGGCGGCGTTGTTCGGAAAGGCAACTCCATCGGATGCCCACCGCCTCTGCCTCACGAGAGCCCCTCGTGCCAACGATCAACTTCTCTATGGTGTGCCCTGGCGTGTACCGAAGCGGCTACCCAACCAAGAAGAACTACTCCTTTCTCTGCGCGCTGCGGCTGCGCAGCATCCTATACCTCTGCCCGGAGGACTACGCCGAGAGCAATCTCAAGTTCTGCGAGGAGAAAGGCATTCATGTCCTGCGCTTCCCGACGGAGGGCAACAAGGAGCCCTTCTGTGACATCTCCGAGCCCCTGATGCACCGCATTCTCAGCGCCATCTGCGACACTCGCAACCTCCCCCTGCTCATCCACTGCAACAAGGGCAAGCACCGCACCGGCACCGTCGTGGCCTGCTTGCGTCACCTGCAAGGCTGGTCTTTGGTGTCCATCTTCGAGGAGTACAAGCGTTTTGCCAGCGACAAGGCTCGAGTCGGGGATCAGCAGTACGTCGAGCTCTACCACCCCATTGTGAAGCTGACCCCGCCGTTTGTGGCGTCGTGGGTGACCGTGACGCCGCGCGTGACGCTCGTGACGTCCGACCGCGAACTCATGGAGGCGGAGGCGATGCAGCTCGGGTACAGCCTCCTCGCACCGGACAAGCACCTCATGAAGAAGAATGGCAGCAGCACGAGCAAATCGACGGGAAATACAGCGGCTGCTGTGCCAGGCGCCGCCTCCGTCACGGCGGCGCCCGCGGGACCAGCGGCGGCAGCTGCCGCTACCGCGGGTAGCGGTCCAACGGTCACAGCATCCACATCCGGCCCTTCAGCTGCGGTAGCCATGCAGCAGCAGCAGCCGTCACAGCCCGTCACGTCTGCGGCCCCGACGATCGCCAGCAGCAGCGGCCACTCCACAGCGCCCTCCATTATGGCTACCGCAGCAACAGCAGCGGTAGCGGCTAGCTTGGGAGAAGCAACATGACTGTGGCGCATCCGCCACCGCCTTTTCCCACCCCCTCCCAACATGCACACGCCACCGCTCAGGTGGCATCGGAGCAGCGGTGACTGACAGATAGGCACGGCCGAAGCCCCTGGCCCCCTCCTCCGCCTCAGTAGAGGCCTGCTGTGCTGTTTCTTCTTCGCCGTTCGGTTGTTGGTGAGAGTTTGCTATGTGTATTCTATTCTGTGCGCGTGTACTTCTGTGCACCTTTTTCTTCTTTCCTTCTCTGTTGGGCATCAGGTTCCTAACCACTGTACGCGTGTGCCCCTGTGTGACAGCTGTGCCGAGGATCATGGTCGAGGACCGCATCCCTTGGACGACCATCGTCGTACTTCAACAGGCGTGGCACGCGCGCGCACAGAGAGAGAGGGCAGGACGGAGGTGAAAGAGTAACGGGTGCCGCCGAATCCGACGGGTGCCATGAGCAAAAGGGACCTCTCCCAGATGCCGAGCAGCGTCCATCCGCACCTGCGCACGCAGCTCGATACAAGGGCACGGGTTCGAGATGGCCGATATGCCTAAGAGGCCGCCCTTTGCCTCCGCAAGCTCTTTCTCTCCCCTACTCCCTCCACAGCCGCGCGTCTCGCCCCTTCTCCGCCCTGGAAAAAAGAGTGCGGTTCCGGGAGAGGCGACGCAGGTTTATATGCGACACTGTCGGCACCACCAAGTTTTACCTGAGCCCTCCCCCCCACAATTGTATTCAACTTTCTCTTTTACACATCTGCCCTTCTAAACTGGCCTACACACCCGCGCACACACGTACCCCTCACCACGCCTTTCGGATCTCTGCCTCTCCCTCTCTGTCCGTTTTGCCATCCTGGGGAGCAGGCCAAGGCAGACATCTACCGCAATCGGCCTCTCTTGCCATTTCCGCTCATGTCGTATGTGCCTCTTGTGTGTGACACAGCACTAACGCGAGGAGGTCACCTTCGGCGCACAGACAGCGCCGCACGGTGGCCACGCGCATGATGTGACGCATCCCTTAGCACTCGAGTGAAGTTAGCCCTTCAATCGGATCCATTCACATGAGCGACTGCTTTCAGTTCCGTTTCAAGTTCAAGCCTTGGCTGACGCGGCACCCTCTCGCTCCGCCGCCTCCTCCGCCTCCTCCGCCTACCGCTGCTGTGTGCTTGCACGCTTGTGTGTGTGTGTGTGTGTGCACGACTGCCGCGCACACCGCGCGTGTCCGCAACGAATGATGGCCTTTCCTCGACCGCTGTCTCCGCTGCTTTTTGCGCCACATAGACGATCACCGCGCGTGT
>NC_018231.1:226481-227315 GCF_000227135.1 Leishmania donovani | reverse complement strand
GCACGGTGGCCACGCGCATGATGTGACGCATCCCTTAGCACTCGAGTGAAGTTAGCCCTTCAATCGGATCCATTCACATGAGCGACTGCTTTCAGTTCCGTTTCAAGTTCAAGCCTTGGCTGACGCGGCACCCTCTCGCTCCGCCGCCTCCTCCGCCTCCTCCGCCTACCGCTGCTGTGTGCTTGCACGCTTGTGTGTGTGTGTGTGTGTGTGCACGACTGCCGCGCACACCGCGCGTGTCCGCAACGAATGATGGCCTTTCCTCGACCGCTGTCTCCGCTGCTTTTTGCGCCACATAGACGATCACCGCGCGTGTGCGCACGCGTGCGTGTGCGTTGGTCGAACAAAACGCATCAGAGAGTGTGTGATCGGCGAGGAACGACCCCGTGCAAGCGGGGCGTGCGTCTGTGTGTGTGTGTGTCTGTGTCTGTGTCTGTGTCTGTGTATCTGCGTATGTGTGTGTGGCTGGTGCGCCCCTACCGCACACGCGCACGTGCCTGTGTAAGCAGACTGTGCAGAGCTCTGCATCCGTTGTGCAGTCTGTGATAGCAGCGACGGAGATGCGGCGTGCGTATGTGGGCGTGTGGGTGCGAGCGAGGAGAGCACGAGGAGGGTGTGCGTGTGCACGGTGGCCACGCGCATGATGTGACGCATCCCTTAGCACTCGAGTGAAGTTAGCCCTTCAATCGGATCCATTCACATGAGCGACTGCTTTCAGTTCCGTTTCAAGTTCAAGCCTTGGCTGACGCGGCACCCTCTCGCTCCGCCGCCTCCTCCGCCTCCTCCGCCTACCGCTGCTGTGTGCTTGCACGCTTGTGTGTGTGTGTGTGTGTG
>NC_018231.1:130766-225615 GCF_000227135.1 Leishmania donovani | reverse complement strand
TTTCGCCCCACATAGCCGATCCCCGCGGTTGTCCGCACGCGTGCGTGTGCGTTGGTCGAACAAAACGCATCAGAGAGTGTGTGATCGGCGAGGAACGACCCCGTGCAAGCGGGGCGTGCGTCTGTGTGTGTGTGTGTCTGTGTCTGTGTCTGTGTCTGTGTATCTGCGTATGTGTGTGTGGCTGGTGCGCCCCTACCGCACACGCGCACGTGCCTGTGTAAGCAGACTGTGCAGAGCTCTGCATCCGTTGTGCAGTCTGTGATAGCAGCGACGGAGATGCGGCGTGCGTATGTGGGCGTGTGGGTGCGAGCGAGGAGAGCACGAGGAGGGTATGCGGATGAGAGTATCTGTGAGCGTGCCGTTGTCTATTGGAGACGCACGCACGGTGTTGTGGTGAATAGCGTCGAGCCCGTCTTACATGCACGCATGCGCGCCGGCACTTACGGATCTGCGGCTTTCGCCTGAGGAATGCAATTGAATGGGCTGAGCGGACCCCTCTTCTCTCTTCATTGTCCACGCACCCTTCTTGGTCCATGCATTTTCTTCCCCCTTTCTGCCTGACGGCTGACCCGCCGTCGCACCGGAGCTCTATACCCCGGAACACCCACACATACACCCACAACGACTCTCGCAGCAGCCATCATCACGTACAGCACACGAAGAAATTACGAAGGAGACGCCAGCTGTAAGGACGCACTGCTCCCCGCACGCACGCACAGAGAGCGTAGAGGTAGACAGCGACCCTTAGAAGCCGTGCAGCGTCACTCCCGCTGATCGGGCTCTACTTCTAAAAAAAAAAACTATCGCTCATTGTTGCCGACGCCGCAGCCATGACCGCCACAATCCTTCGCACGAACTACGCCCTGCTTCTCTTTTATGTGCGAGAGAAGTACTGGCACCATGCGGAGGAGGTGTGCATGTCCGTCATTCAGTCCACGGATGATCACATGTTCCGTGTATGGCGGGCGCTGACGCTGGATCGGCAAGGCATGGCGAACGATGCCATTCGCGAGTACAAGACTGTCGAGTCGCGCCGCGCCACCGCCGTGCCGGCGCTCATGGGCATGCAACTCATTTACAGGAATAACCGCGATCAGGAAGGCGTGGCGCAGACGGAGGCGAAGCTCGACGGCTTCGAAGTGGCTGACAACATGGGTGGCTGGGTGCAGGCGGCGGCGTTGTGCTGGGCCGCTGGGGACATCAACGCAGCCAGAGACATCCTGCTCAAGTTCACGGACAACGAGGCGGCGATGGCATACCGGGACGAGTACACGAACTACGGCACCATCCGCGGCTGGGTAGATCTGCTGTCGGGCCGCGGTGCGCTGCTGGAGAAGGCTGGCGCGCTGTTCTCCAGAATGCTGGAGATGGAGGAGGCGCAGTACTCGTTTTTTCAGTCTAGCAATGAGGCCGGCGGCGGTGGGAGCGGCACCACCAAGTGGACCGACATGAACGCCGCGCTTGGCTACGTGGCCTTCCTCGAGCATAAGACGCAGTTGATGAAGGCGCAGAGCCTGCTGGACCGCCTTGTCGTCCTTTATCCGAACTGCAGCATCCCCCCACTGGTGGGCAAGGCGCGCCTGCTCATGCAGGCCGATGACTGGGAGCAGGCGATAGAGGTGACTCACCGCATCCTCGCCCACGACAAGGGCAATGTCGAGGCCCTCGCACTCGAGGCGCTCTACGCAATTGGAAAGGACACCCGCCAAGACGCCGCACAGGTGCGGTTACGCCGCCTGCTCGACGCCGTCCGGGCCAAGGAGCCGCGCAACGTGGCACTGCTGCACCAATTCGCACTCGTCTTCTCTCGCCTGGCTGGTGATCGGCTGGATCTGTTAAACATCACCACGCAGTTTTCGGAGATGGCGTGTGCGCTGGATAGCCGCAACGGCGATGTGCTCTGCGGGTTGGGGTACCAGCAGCTGTACCGGCATGACTACAAGACCGCCGTGGCGACTTTCCGCAAGGCCGCAACGCTGACGGACAGCCTGGGCCCGCTCCTAGGGACCGTGACGTGCCTCTTGCACCAGGGCGACGTGGAGGAGGCGGCGGCGCAGCTACAATTTTGTAATCAGCTGCAGCCGGCTGCGCAGCGCAACGCGGAGCTCAGCATGCTGAACGCGCAGCTGCGGTGGCGCCGGCGCGGCATGGAAGAGGAGACAGCGGTGTTACGGTATCTGGATCAGGCAGCCGAGGCGATCAAGCAAGACGTCAAGGAGCGCGCGGGATCTGGAATGGAGGTGTATGTGCACCTCAACGCCCCCGTTGCGCTCGCCATCGCCCATGCCTACCTCATGCACTGCCGCAACGAACCACCGGACCCGATGTTCAAGCACACGGACGTGGTCAGCGAGAAGTGTGGGCGCCATCTCGAGTTCGTCGTGCAGCACCTGCCAGCCTGCATGGAGGCGCAGCTGATGCTGGCCAAGGTGTGGTTCGTCAGAGGTGACGTGCGCAAGGCTCAGAACCTGCTCAAGAACACGCTTCTCATGCAGGAGCAGCCGCTGCCGGACGCCTTCCTGCTGTCGAGCCATATATGCCAGTACATGGGGGATGTCAAGCTCGCCAGCCAGGCCTTGGAGCGTGCGCTGACTCTCGACTTCTCCCTACAGGAGCAGCCCCTTTACAACCTGCTACTCGGCACAGTGCAAGGCACCACGGGCAAGTACGCGGAGGCTCTCGCGTCGTTGCAGCGCGCCTACAGCACCGTGAAGAGCGCGGCCGCCGCTTCCTCCGCGGGAAAGCCAACGAATCCGCTCAGCGTGCCGGAGACAGTAACTCTGTACCTACAGCTGGCGCAGGCGCAGCTGCGCGTGCGCGACGTGGAAGCGGCGCGCGCGACACTGGCGGAGGCAGCTCTCCAGTTCCGAGACTCAGCGCAGATAGGGCGCGTAGTCATTGCGCAGGCGATGCTGGCCGCGCGCACAGATGTCGATAAAGGCATCGAGCTGCTGCGGCAGGTGCCGAGCAAGAGCGAGTTCTACACGGCCGCCCACTCGCAGCTGGGCAAGCTCTTCCTCACACAGAAGCACAACTTGGGCATGTACATCCAGTGCTTCCAGGAGATGGCCGAGGCGGTTCCGTCCGCGCAGAGCTACGTTGCGCTTGGCGAAGCCTACACAGTAATTCAGGAGCCAGAGCAGGCGATCGCGGCGTACGAGAAGGCCAGGGCGCTCTCTCCATCCAGCAGCGAGCTGTCTGTGCGCGTTGGCCGCGCTCTCGTCGCGGCGCACGACTACGCCAAAGCAATCCGGTACTACCAGGACGCGCTCATGTCCGACCCGCACCTCTCCATCGTGCGGGCCGACCTCGCCACGCTGCAGTGGCGGCTGGGCCGCATAGACGCGGCGCGCGAGACTATCGTGATGTCCCCCGTGTACGAGCTTCCTTCCACAAACGGCGCCGGTGCAGGTGTGGCGTCCGCAGCAGCGGCGGGGTCTGCGGAAACGGTAGGGACGGCGATTGAGCGGATCAACCTTTACCTCCTCCTGTACAAGGTGCTGCGCGACCAGCCGTGGACGGTTCCGTTGAGCGAGCAAGGCACCGCCCACACTGGCAGCGACGGCGATCACGGCGATGCGGCCCTCAGGGCCCTTCTCACAGCCCGATCGCTGCAACGGCGCCTCATCGAGCAGCAGCTGCGTGCCGAAACGGCCGAAGTGAACGCCGAGCAGCGCGTCGTCATGTCGGGGATTTGCACCGAGCTAGGCGCGCGGTGCATCTACAGCACCCCTGCGCCGCCGCCCTCCTCGGTCATCATGACGGACAAGAAGGTGGAGGCTGCCGCGGCGCTGGCGCTCCAGTCCGCTATTGCGGCACGGCTGACGAACGCGCGGGAGTACCTGCGCGAGGCCATCACGTACGATGAGTCGAACGAGTGCGCACAGCTCGAGTCGGCGCAGCTCTGCTACCGCACCGGTGACATGGACGGGTGCGAGCGACACTGCACGACAGTGCTGCGCATGGCAGACGGCAGCTCGAGCAATGCAGATGCAGTGATACTGCTGGCGAACCTGTACACACAGCAGGGTCGCACCGAGGACGCTCGAGACATGTTCGATGACCTTCTAAGGAAGACCCCCCAGCATTACGAGGCTCTGGTCTACTACCTCATCCTCCTCTACCACGCCGGACAGCTGACGGAGGCCAAGGACGCGCTGGGTAGGGCGGCGGCAGCCGTACCGGCGGGCCAGCGCGCCGATCCGGGCTTGAGCTACGCACGCGGCCTCTACGAGCACCTCTGCAACAACAACGCCGAGGCGCTGCGACACTTCAACTTGGCGCGTCTGCCAACCGACAACGCGTGGTGCACGCGGGCGTTGGTGCGCATGATCCGAATTTACCTCGTACCGACCACGCAGGATCTCTGGGTGCGAGGCGCGAACCCGGCAGCGGCAGGCTTACCGCTCACTGAGCAGCAGCACCAGAAGTCAGCGCCCCAGAGCAAAGGCCCCGCAGCGGCAGCCTCGACCGGTGGTACGGAGCTGCACGAAAACATACGCTACGCAGAGCAGCTGCTGTTGCTGCTGCCGGTGCACAGCGAGGAAAGACGCATTCTTCAGGCATACTGCACGATGGCGACACGACGCCCGGAGGAGCTCGAGACGGCGCTGCATCTATTTCTGGAGTGCATTGTAGCTGCTGAAGCCGGCGGCGTGTCCGGCGCTAGAGCGGCGTGCGGCGCGACGACTGCCGAGAAGAAAGGCAGAAGTGGCAGCGACAAAGACGCCACCAAAGCAGGGAAGAAGCCGCGGCGTGTCGGTGACAGCGACTCGGACGACGACGAGGACCTCCAGCTGCTGGCCAGCATGCACGAGGCCGCCGCGGAGCTGGCGCAGCGCAGCAGCGGCAGCAGCACGGCCACACTCGCCTTCGCGCTGCAGTGCAAGGTGGTGCACCCGGAGGCGTTTCTCGGGCTGGCCATCAGCCTCTTCGTTTCTGGGCAGGAGACGGCCGCGCGGAACGTGCTGGCGAGGTTGCTGGAGAGCAAGAAGGTCATGGCAAAGATGCCGGTGACGAAGCAGGCGGACAAGAGCAAGGGCGACGCCGCGGAGCCGCCAGCCCCGATTACTGTCTCTCCTCCGATCGCGATCCTCACGTGCTCCGAGGACGACACAATCGAACGTGCGATGCTCTTGCAGGCGTACATGGACACGCAGGAGGGCCAGCTCGAGAATGCTCGGTTCGTGCTGCAGCAGGTGCTGGCGGCCAACCAGGGCTGCGGTTCCGCCTGGAACGCGCTCGGCATGATCTACGAGCGGAACCAGAAGCACAAGGACGCTTCGCGGTGCTATCAGAAAGCCTGGGAACTGGTGCAGGAGTCCGACCCGGCTGTCGGATACAAGCTGGGGTTCAACTACCTACGCGGCGGCGAGCCGGTGAAGGCGATCGACGTGTGCAAGCGCGTGCTCGCCCACCACGCCACGTACCCGCACATCGAGGCAGATGTCATGGACGTTGCCTACTCAATGCTGCGGCCGTAACTCGGCGCGTGGGAGAGAGAGTGTGTGTGTGTGTCTTATGTATATGTGTGTCTGACGACGCACCAGGCCAGCCGCACGCGTGCGTGCGTGCACCCCGGCGGAGGAATGAACTGTGCCACTGTAAACGTTTGTGTGTGTGTATCTTATGTATATGTGTGTCGGCCCCCCCCCCACTCCCCAATCGATGTGATCTCAAAGACAGCAGCGACGCCTGAAGTTCCTGCGTGGGGGGGGGGGCCAGAACGCACACACGTACACACACACGCACCTCTTGCGCGGGCAAAGAAGATGGGAAGAGGGGACGCGCTCATGAGAACGACGCGCACCTATGCGAGGGCGAGGAGGCGGCACATCTCGTGAGACCGGGCGAGTCTATCTATCCCGCCTTCTCTCGTGGCGCAGCTGCAGCACTCATTGCTTTCTCTCTGTGGCAGTGGAACCGCTACGACTCGCCAGACGACGACGAAGACCACCACCACCGCCAGCCGAGTCAGGTGTTTCGCAACCATCGCCCATTTAAAAGCCTTCTCTCATGTGCCGGACACGCACACGCTCACAGCTGCACACTCTCTCCTCTGACACCCCTCTCCCTCTCTCTCGTTGCTGCTCTTACTTGGTGGTGGCTCGTTAGCTCGTTGGTCTTCTGCTGCAGTGCATTCCGGTATGTCTCTGTGTGCGTGTCCTGACCGTGTCCACTCTCCCAAGGTCTGCCTGCCACCGTCACCCCACGCGCCTCTTCTGCGCGTCCTCACGGGCTCCGTATAGACACATACATCGCTCTTGCCGTGCTGCTCAGCGGATTCACTGCTAGCATCGCGTTTCTCTGCTGTTCATCCCCGGCAGCGGTGATCCGTGGACGGGCATCGATATTAGGCACACAGACACACGCACGCACGAGCACACGGACGCACCCACCAACCCTCTCTCGCCTTCATCATGGATGTCCCGCTGCCGCTGCGGCAGTTTACGATGGTGCCAGGGCAGAATATCGACCCTCTGTTTCTGTGCCCGCTCTGCCACGACTCCTGGGCAGATCCGGTGGAATTGGTGCCGTGCGGCGACATTTTCTGCAAGCGGTGCATCGGCGCCGCCCGCGCGCAGCACGCGGCGCAGCCGATGATCATGCAGAACTTTCAGTGCCCGCTGTGCCAAACTATCTTGCAGAGCGAGAAGAAGCCCAACCGTATGCTGCTGAACTCAGTGCTGATGATCGAGGTGGAGTGTCGGTACTGCCACTGGCGAGGGACGCGAGAGTCTTCAGAGCAGCAGCACACGTGCACGGGGGTGGACGGCGCCGTGAAGTCGAACCATCACTCCACCGGGCTGTCAGACGTGGCCTTTTCGACAGCATCGACGCCGGCTGAGGGAATGCCGACTCGAGAAGGCGGCGCACAGGCGTCCCCGTCGCCGCCGGCCTCGTCGCCCGCCGTCCGCAACGGTCCGCGCCGGGCGCAGCGCGAGATTGAGGATGGCTACATCCCCATCGGCGACGACCCGTCGTCGGCGACGCTGCGAGCGAGCGACATGTCACCATTGAGAGACAGCGTCGATCCCTCGCACAACTGTGTTCCTGCTGAGGCGGTATCGGTGAACAGCTCGTGTATGGCCACGTCTCCGCTGCAGACGCCACATACGGGTCCCACGAATGACAGCGCGTCGCATACTTGCATGTCGACCAGCGCCTCGCCGTCCCACGCCCAAGAGCTGTGGCGGCGCTACGGGCTCTCGCAGATCGAGTACGACCAACTCGTCGGAGTCTTCATGATGTTCGACGGCGGCGCCGGCCGTCTGAGCGCTGGGCAGCTGCGAGACTTGTGTTTCTGCATGAACTTTGTGCAGCGCGAGGACGACGTTGGCGTTATCTTCGCCAGCATGGATCACGCGTGCAAGGGGTACGTCTCCCAGGACGACTTTCTGCGTTGGCTCAGCACGCATCCGCCAGACCCATCGGCGCTGTTCGGTCTTAGCCGGTACGAGTACACCGACGCCCTCTTGCAATTTCGAACCGCCGACCCCGAGTACAACGGCGTCATCGACGCAAGCGGCTTCCGCTACCTATGCTTGCGGCACGGGTACGCGCAGACGCCTGAGCAGGCGATGCGGCACTTCCGGCTGTGCGATGAGCAGCATACCGGGTACGTTAGCCTTCGGCAGTTCTTGCAGACTCTGAAGTCTATAAAGACGGGTTATGAAGGGGACCTCTCGACGCCGCCGCCAGCGATCTCCATCACGGTTTCCAGCAGCTCGCACTCAGGATCCGGTCGACCACAACCCGTGGCTGCGCCAGGCTCTTCTTCTCCGGTGCACCTTTCTAGGAGGGCTTGCGCGAGCATCGGAGGCGGCGGGGCGTCCAGCTTCTCGGGCTCTAGCGAGTCCGCCTCGCTGCAGGTGAGCGAGTGCTTCTTCAGCGATACAGCGCAGGCATCGCTGCACCCGTACACACAGCTGCACGCCCAGCATTACGGAGCCTCCAGCTATTCCTCTCTGGCGCAGCCTCCCATGTCACCATTAAGAGCGCCCTCTCAATGGCAGCAACGGCAACAGCAGCGCTTCGTGAACAGCGGCGGCGGCACCGTAGGCGGCGTCGCGGCGTCGCCTGTTATTGGTCAGCAACGGCCAGAAGCAAGCCCAACCGCGAAGGCTGCGCCGGCCTCACGGCTGCACCGACAGAACGGGCGTGGCAGCCGCGGTGATGAAGAATGCGTGGTGATGTAGCGGCACTTGGACGCCCACCCATCACAGAATAAGCGAGGATTTGCCCCTCCCTCCCTCCCTCCCTCCCTCCCCCCTCCCTCTCCCCTTCCCGCGCACACACACACACACACACTTGTGAATGGCACGGCCCGCTGACCTCGACGGCCGCGAATTGTGTATGTGCAGCAGTTTTACCCGCCCACATCACCGCCCGGCTGTGCCTGTATGCGAAGAGGCAGAGAGGATCGCCTAATAGGAGTCGCCTCCAAGCGATGGACACGCCGCCTCACAGCGGCGTTTGTGGAAGGCAGAAGGACTGTTGTGATGTCCGCCGTGCGTGTGCATGCGTGTGGTTGACTGTACTGCTTCTCTCGGTGGTTTGCAGGTGCTCTGCTTTTCCCTTTTTCGCTGCATATTGCCCTCTTATTGGAGGAGGGAGGGGGGAGACTTCACCAGCGTGCATACACACGTGTGCGCGTTGTGTGTTGTGTGTGTGTGTGTGTGTGTGTTCGCGTGTGCGTGCGTCTGTGGGTGTGGATGGAGGGGGGGGGGGCAAAGAAACACTTCACGGTTGTTGTTTGCGCTTGGCATGTGGTGGTGGCGCGGCGGCGTGCAGCGTCGTTGAACGTCGTCGCCGGTGATGGGCGAGGCGTTTGGCGGGAGGGAGATGTATATGACTCGATATGGGCTGCCCCGTCCTTCTTCCTCACTCCTCACCATCATCGCCTTCGGCCATCCTCTCCCCGTCTTCTCGATTTCTCTTCGCCTGCTTTGGGGGTTTGTGTGTGTGGGTGTGTGTCTACTCAAGTCTCTCTCTCTCTGGGCAATCTTGTGCAGCCGCATCGCGCGCCACCCTCCAGAAGCGATTCAAGCGCCGTCATCCACCATCATCATCTTTCGCGGTGGAAAACACGCGCGCGGCCAGCTGGTGCGTGCCGGCTATCGAGACAGAAGCAGAAACGTTGCGCACGAGCCTGCTTGATGGGCGTCTCTCTGTGCATCTCTCCCATCTTCCACCCACCCTCGCCTCACGTCTCTTTACCTCGCGCTCGCTCGCCCCCTCACTTGTTTTGATATGTGGGGCTCTCCTCAATCACGTCTCCGCAGACCCACGCACACTCGCGCACGTCCCGCACGGAAGATGCGGCCTGCCTCTCCCCCACCGCATCCACGCCCTGCCCTTCCCTCTGACGGGCGCTCCCCTGCAACATCGCCTGCTCCCCGTCTCACCGAACGCCGAGACTAGGCGACAGGCAGTGATGCTGCTACTGGTGCATCACCGCCATCATCGTCTCCGCCACCGCCAAGGCGGCCACAGCCGCAGCGACAAACGAAGCAGAGCGATGCGACAAGGGGAGGGGGAGAGGGGGGAGGGCGGAACCGGCGGCAGCAGCGGTACTAGATAGCCTGCCGGCCATCGTCGCACGCAACGCTGCTGTAAGGGGAAGACGACGAGGATGGCGCCTTCTCCGACGCTCTGTGGGACTACCGGCAGTGTGAGTGTTTGTCGCGTTGATGCTTTACAAGTCGTGCGCCGGGGGGGGGGGGGCGTGGAGACGGCGGCGGCCGTGGCAACGGGGGCCCACAAAGGCGCCAGCAGTGGCGGTGGCGGTGGGGGGAGGGGAGAGGCATCAGGCGCCCCTGAACGCTGGACGTGTGTGGACGCGGCGGGCAGAGCAGGCGCGGCGCATCTTCACTTCGCAGCCGGGGACGACAGGCAGATGCGAAGCGGGCCGAAACGCTGGACTCGCGGCAGGCGGTATCACTGCGACTAACAGCAGATCAGACCAGCGCCAACGCCGCGGCCCAACCTTCGCAAGCGACAAGGGTGGCGAGGCAACCGGTGAGCCCTGTTGAGGAGTGTGCATGCTGGGAAATCGTCCTTCTTAGCGTCACCTTCCTGTTGCGCTACGTCTTCCTCCTGCCCGATGCCCTCTTCCAGCCTCAGCCCCTGCCTGCCAGCTCCGCCGCAGCTGTTCAGCGCATCGAGAGCCGCACGATGCTAGAGTAGAGCAAGGGCAGGGGAGACGGCGAGCAGCGCCCGCATATCGACATCAACGTCACGCGGTGCGCGCACGGTGATATCTTGTCGCTTGCGTTGTTTCTCTCTTCCCTCGCCTCACCACTCGTGCGAGCTTCCATTCTCGTCTCGCTCGCAGGTCGTCTCGGTCCTCTTCGCCCTCCGCCCCGCCACCCACGCCGAGGGCACTGCATTCTTTTCGTTGCCTCCCTCGCTGGTCTCCGCCGGCTGCACCACCGCGGTTGCCGGCGCAGGCCTTCTTCTTCTGCTTCTTCAGGGGGCGCTCTCTCCTTTCGCCACACCTACAACCCCCTTCTCTCTCCGCGTGTGTGTGCGCACTCCGACGCGCTTGTGTGCAGGAAGTGCGTATGTGCCCCTCCACGGCACTTCTGTCACGGGGCCTTCCTCTCCATCCCCTGCCCCTCCCTATTCCCTCCCTGCCCTCATGTCGGGCGGCGATCACGGCAGCGCCGGCGTCTCGCCTCCTTGCGCGCACCCCGCGTGCCCTCAACAGCCTCCTCCGCCTCTTCTCTGCCTTGTCCAACATCCACGCCGAATCCCACGGAAACGCGCACGCGCGCACAGCACGTATTCTCGCTCTCCTCCTCCACAGCCGCGCCGCCGAACGCCGCGAAAAAGCTAAAGCAAGCCGATATGCCGTTGCCGCTCATGTCCTCGCTGTCATCCGCCGCGGGAGTCATGAAAAGCATCGCACCAACGGCCAGCGCACCAGAACCGTCCTTCGCGTCGTTTGTGCTAGAGCGTGTCTCGCGCAACCCGTTCCTGATTGGTGAGACGCCCCGCTCTCTGCGCCCTCCACCATCGCAACCGGCTGCAACGGAGGATGCACTGTCGATACCCAGCGCGCTAGATGCAGCACAGCGCGCGGTGATCGCGCAGGCAAGCACCTCTGGCACAGCCGCGACGTCAAGCCCGGCGTCTGCGCTGGCGGTGACGGCGGTGCTGCAGCGGGCCCTTATCGACGCGCCTCTGCTCCCAGTTGGCGGCTGTCACCTCCTGCACGAGCACGTCTGGACTCACTTTCTCGCGAGTGCAGAGGCGGCGAAGCAGGTGGGCTGCTACCGCAAGGCGCTGCAGCTGTGCAAGGTGCGACAAGCAGAACCCGGCACGGGGGTGAACGCGCCACTGCAGGAGCAGCCGCAGGCGCCCCGCACGGAGGCGACGGCGTCCACTTGTGATGGAGCGCTGAGCAGTACAACACGAGGCGCTGCCGTTGACCTGTTCGCCGCCTCGCCGCTTGCGTCTTCGCCGACCGATAACCAGCAGCGAAGCTATCAAGGCGGCGTGGGTCTTCTCCAGACACCAGAAGAGCTGAGTCTGGCCTTGACTGAAGATGCCCTGCAGGCAAACATAGAGCAGGCGCTCACGCGACTCGCGGGGTCTCGGGAAGAGCTGCAGCGGGGCTTGGCGAAGCTGCGCCGGCTCTTGGACGGCCTGCGCGCGTACGACGCAGTGCCGTTCGAGGAGCTGGCACGACAGGAACAGGAGGCGGTACGTCGCCTCTTCGCACCTGTAGCAGCGACGGCGGCGGATGTTAGTGCGCGTAGCAACACCGATACGAGTAGCAGCAGCGCCGTTCTCGCGACGGGTGCTGCTGCCGCTGTGGAACGGGTTGCGCAGGCAGTGCTCGGTGAAGCAAACATGCTGGCGGATCGAAAGCGGTCACGTGAGGGGTAGTATGCCCTCTTCTTCTGGGCAGCGCGTGAGCCGTGAGTGCTGGTAGGCTGAGGTGCAAGCCGAAGTGGCTCGATCTCATGGAAAGCGCAGCGAGACGAAGAGGGGGGCGAGTGTGTCAGCACCGTTACCGCTCTTATCGTTTAACAGAGCAAACATCCCGCCCCCTGGAGCGCCGTTCGCACCCACACTTTCTCTCTGTCCCCTGTGGGTGTGTGGGCGCGCACAGCTTTACCCTAGCCCCCTCCCCCTCCAACCCACGTCAGCACACGCACACGCGCACAGAACACATCCTCCCCCCCTGCCGTGCTTCGTTGTCCATAACCTTCGTAAGGAACGGCGCCTGCCGTCATCTATCGCTGTCGAGACACTCAACCTCATTGCGTACGCGTGTTGTTGTTGAGGTTCGTGCGTGTATTAGGCCTGGAAGCCGTCGAGGCACACACACCTCTCAGTACGTGGTATTCCAGGGTCCGGTGTACCCCCCCCCCCCAATCTGTGTGTGTGTGGGGGGGAAGGCGGGCCAAGCAGAGCCCACCCCCCTTCATCCCCGCCAACGCCGCAACGCCCCTGGCCACAGCAGGGTCAGGTCCTGGATGGTGCCGCGACAGTGCGCGCGTCTGTGCCACCCATGTGCTGGGCAGGGCGCCCGCGCGGGTCGTGTGTGTCTCCCTCGGGCCCCCGCTGTCCACCGGTGGGTGGCCCCGAGGCGACCTGCGAGGCGGAGGGGTGGGAGGGCAGAGTGTGAGGGGCAGGGGGGCCGCGCGCTCAGCCGACCGAGTCGGCACACGGCCGTCACACACGTGTGTCTGCAGCTGCTTGGATTGTGTTGCGCGGCGGAGAAGCGAACGCAACGCAGGATTCCTGATGAGGTGGCAGCGGGTTGTTGCCCAAGCCAACATATGCACGCATGTCTAACGTGCCCTAGTCCGGCCCCAACGCATCCATGCCGTCGTGCACCCCCCCCGCCATCACCATCTTCGCCTTCCTGCCGCCCCTTCGCCTCTCCCCTTCACCCCTGCGAGCCTGCGAGCGCGCTGGCTCCTGCCTCCAAGAGGCAGACGTCGATCCCCCGCACACGCCAGCGCGAGCTGCTCGCACATCCTATTTTGCGTTTTGTTTTTTTCTGTATCGTTGCTGTATATCGCTTCGTATCAGCGAAAGCATTCCGCCGCGCCGTCTCTCCCACACGTGCGCACACGCGGGCGCCACTCTGCCCCACCACCACCACCGCCGCCGCGACCCTTCCCTTCCCTTCCCTGTCGCACAAACTTTTTTCTGGTTAAGTGGGGTTTCGACGAACGCATCTTCGCCCCTCCCTGTCGCCTGTGTCTGTCGCTCTGTATGTATATATATATATACAGGCACCCGCGTGCACGTGCGTTGTTGTGGCCTCCTCCTCCCTCCCCTGTCACGTCCTGTGCTGGCAGCATCGGCATCAGTGCCCAGCACAGGTTGGCGGGCGTTTTCTTTTGAGCACCTCTTGCTTGTGTGCCGCTTGCGCTGCGAGGGTGGGGAGGCAGAGCGAGGGCTTCTCCGCTTTTTCGTGGAAGGTGCATCGGGCGCATTATCGCATGCATTCGCGGTGGAGCATCGCTCTCTCTCTCTCTCTGAGTGTGTGTGTGTGTACGTTGTTTGCTTGGCTGCCGTTTTGTGCCGGCACTTCTTCTTCAGCGGTAAATCTCTCTCCCTCCTCCCTCACCTGCCCCCCCCCCAACACACACGCACGCACGCACGAGCTATCCATCATCCACTACCACTTGCCCATCTGCTCTGTCCTTCGACTGTGTGCTCTCCTGTCACCATGCGGGTGTTCCGCGAGGCCATCGAGAAGAACGGTGGGCCGCTGCCGCTCTTGTATTACTTGCAGCCCGATGCTGGTAATACGCCGGACCCTGGGTCGGCGCACTACCGCGACAAGTCGATCGACCTCCTCAACACACGCGTTGACCGGCGCACCTTCTTCGAGTGCGTCCTGAGTGATGCGGACTTCGCGATTCTGACAACGTTCCTGATGAGTGGCGTGTCGGTCAACGCAACCCGGGACGAAGATGGTGCGTCGGCGCTACACGTTGCCGCGGCAGGTACGCTGGAGGTGCTGAACCATAGCGACTCTCAGGGTGGCGGCGGCAGCGGCCAGATGGCCAGCGGTGAAGGTGCCGGAGGTGGCAACATGCGTGGATTTCACGCTGCGACTCGCGAGAAGGATGAGCTTGCCGATGACGGTGACGAGAGCAGCGTTAGCACCAGTAGCATCTTGAACCCGCCGTGCAAGAACCAGCTCATTATTTCGTTCCTCATCGACAACGGGGCCGATGTGAACGCGGCCATGCGCGGTGGCCAAGGGCAGACGCCGCTAATGATGGCAGCCTCTCGGCAGAACATGCGGGTGGTAAAGCTGCTGCTGGCGAAGGGCGCCGACCTGAGCGTGCAGGATGCGCAAGGGCGTACGGTGCTGAGCTACGCCGTCGCCTACCCTCACGTGATGGAGGTGCTGCGGCTGTGGATGGGCGAGGAGGCCTTCTACGCGGCGGCGGTGCGGGAGCGGCTTCTGCACACGGCGTGCCGCTCCCTCGGCAACGCCTACGCGGCGCTCTACCTCATTGAGCAGATCGGCCTGGACGTGAACATGAGCGATGACGTCGATGTGGCGGCTGCCGCAGCATCGCCAGCGCCGGTGCTGCCTGGTCACGTGTTGCCTGTTGACCCGAGGAACCCTCGGCGGGACTGCATCCAAAACCGCCCCTGCGCACCCGGGACCGCGGCGATGTTCTTCGCTGCTGATGCGTCGGACGGCAGGCACAGCGCATGGAGCCTCGCGCAATCTTCTGCGAATGCGGCGCCGCCGACCATGAACGCCACGACAACGGCGGCAGCCGGAAACCTCGCGCACCCCCCCTGTGCCGGCGTCGGCAGTTTAGGTGCTGCCGCGGTCGAAGTCGTCCACATGGGCACTTTGCACAGCGGCGACACGCCACTGCACTGCGCGGTGAGCGCCGTCGACGTGGCCCTCGTGCGAGCGCTACTCAGCAAGGGTGCCGACGTGCACGCGGCCAACCACAGCGGTGTCACACCGCTGCAGCTTGCCCGGTCGCCATCGTCGCTTGCCCAGTCGTGGAAGCAGTACTGGAAAGATGAGCTTATGGTGATGCTGCGGCCCACGTCCGCCAGCGCCGCCGCTGCCCGGCGCCGGCATCGTGAGCTGCAGCGCGACAATAGCCCGGGCAAGGTGCGCGCGCTGCTGACGGCCTACAGTCACGCCAACACCACGCAATCACGTGAGAAAGTGGTGCGCGAGGAGCCAGCGCTGTACCTGTGGAAGCTCTACGCTCCCATGGACGTGGTGCTGCTCGTCGCAACGGCAACGCTGCCGCACGTCTTCTTTTACATCTGCTGTTGCGTCATTCGCAACTTTTTCGTGCTGTTGTGTCTGCTGCCGCTCATATACGGCGCCTACGTCGGGGTGCAGCGCCTCGACAGACGCCGCGCTCAAAGCCGCCCCCTTACGGACTTGGGCTGGTGTGTTGGGTTTGTCCTCGCGCAAGGGCTGTGCCTGCCGCTCTGCACCACGTATTACTATTACCAGTACTACAGCTTTAACTTGGAGGATCACACAGCGTTCAGCTGGTGGCTTGTCCCGGCCGTCACGGCGACGGGGGTGCTAGCGGCCTACGTGGTTCTCTCCTCTCCGGGACTTGTGACGAGCACCGAAGGGCAGCGCAAAGGCATCTACGCTAGTATGCGAAACGTCCAGGGCGAGTACGAGAGAGAACTGCTGTACAGTATTGATCTGCGCACCATGGTCAAGAAACCGCTGCGCGCGCAGTACTGTCCGCAGCTTCGGCGGGTCGTCCTCCGCTACGACCACTTTTGTGGCTACCTGAACACCGCCATCGGCGGCGGCAACCATCGCGCGTTCTTGTGGCTGCAGGTCGCGCTGCTGTCCATGCTGTGCTGTTTCTACTACTACGCATGCGAGTACAGGCGTCTCATGAACAGTGTCGTGGGCTTGGCTCGCACATCGGCGGCGGCGGGTCGCGCGCCGGGGCACAGCACGACCCGCGTGGCAGCCGCGATGGAAGTGGATCGTGTCATTATGGAGAAATTCGAAACGGCGCTGCTCGCGACGGCCTGGCGCCGCCTCGTCTATACGTACTCCCAGGTGATCCTGCCCTTGATGATTCTGATGGTCGTGTATGCCCTCTGCACCCAGCTACACGCTATAGCCCGTAACTTGACCTTCTACGACGTCGAACACAGCGAGGACGAGAGCAGCCTGTACTGCTTCACGCTGGGCAGCAGGGTCTACAGCTTGTTCGACAACGGCATATGGGCCAACCTCCGCGAGTTCTTCGGCTGGTCCTCACTCACGCAGAAAGTGTACCGGGTTCCGCAGATCAACCCCTACCTGCAGCAAGTCGTCAAGGACCATCAACGATGGCAGTTGACCGGCGGCGACGCCTGCTGTGATAACAGCGATCGTCAGCATCAGTCCTGCACGCACGCAAGCGGCGCTGTCTGCAAATCCGGTGCAGCAGCAGCAGGCACCACCACCACGGCGGGTACAATTGCAAGGCCCGCTGAGTTGGGGGAGGGCGAGTCCACCCGAGCTCAGCAGATGCTGAGGGCGCCGCACCATGAAGCACTCGCCGCGGCGGCAGCATCCGCCAATGTCGGGGGGCTTCCCCAGGGACGTGAGGCGGCGCAGCAGGAGCGGCAGTCAGCGTCACAAGCCGAGGAGGGCGGAGAAGAGCACGACGAGGCAGAATACTACGCTGGCAACGGCGGTCGTAACGACGGTTCAGCACTGGCAATGCACATCTTCCAAGAGATGGTCCGCAGCGGCCGCACGGATGTTGGCCGTCGTGACGCCATAGAAGTCATGGCGCACGGTGGCGGCGCGGATGCGGAGACGCAGCAGGAGTGGGATGCGGCGGTGGAGAAGGCGAGGCAGATGTACCGCTTCTACCTACAGTCGGTCGGCGGCGCCGGCGACGGTGATTATTGAGAGCGCCGAAATGGGGCGATCGTGACAACGGCGGGAAGGGATGGGGGACAGACAAGAAAACAGAAGATGGGGAGGGGCGCGAGTCCCGCACAGCGTCCACAGGCACACGGATGTATTCACCGTATGTTGAAGCGCGTCGGTGAGCGCGTGTGCAGCTCACGCGCGCGAGAAGGGGGGAGGACGGACGAGGGGAACCCTCCAAAAACGAAAGACGCAGAGGAAAGCGGGAGGCGTGGAAGAAAGCACGGCCAGCATGAGAAAGTCGTGCTTTTACTGTTGGAGGGAGGGAAGGAATCTGGGTTGTGGCTGGCACGCATGCGTATCGTGTGTGTGTGTGTGTGTGTGTGCTGCTTCTGCTTTTCGGCCTGCCCGCGTCTGTGCCCTTCCTCCTCCCCCCTCCCCCCTCCCCTCGTTCCACCCACCCTCTCGCCATGCCTCCTTCTCCACCGGCAGCGCCGCTTCGTTCCGTGTTCGGTGGCGCTGGCACCTGTGGAACATCCCAACAGGGGCCTCTCGACAGGTTGGCCTCGCTTGTGAGCAGGGCTGTCTGCATGCTTACTTTGTGCCCATCAGTGGGCCGTCCGCCCGCTTCTCCTCCGCGTATTATTTGCACGCACGCACTCAAGGAGGGCAAGAGGCGGCGCGGTCAACGCCGACGGGCAGCACCGACACCTACGGAAGGGAAGCTGCACGTCGAGAATTCTAAAGAACTCTATATATGTATTGCATGAACTGCAGACGGTGGTCGGCGTCGAGAGAGAAGCCGAGGAAGAGCTGTGCGTGCGTATGTGGGTGTGTACTTCCTCCTTCGTGCCCTCCACTCGAATGCATACCCGGGGTAGCCCTCTCTGTGCATGCGTGGTGTGTTGGAGCCAGTGCCACCCCCATCCTATCCCGGTCGACATCTCCATCACGTGTGACAGGATAGCCCGCAGGATGGAGAGTGGGTGCCGCACTCTCGCGCGCACCAAGCAAAATAACTGGATAGGTAGATACCACGTACGTATCGAACCTCCGTGTCACCGTGAGTCCAACGGCTCGGTGTACGCGGCGCAACCGCGCATTCACATACGTACCGCCCCCCCCTAGAAGTCGGATTTCGACGGAGCCGAATATGCGGACTCGCTTCAATGGCCTTCGTGTAACGTCCCTCCCTCCTCCCTCCCTCCCTCCCTCACCCCTCTCTCTCTCGCTCTCTACATGGAGAAAGAAAACTAGACACATACCAGGCGTGGGCATTTCCTGCGCACACCCTGCAAGCCGCGCCTAATACGGAGGAACACATGCAGGCGTGCGCACGAATACGACCTAAAACGTTCAACAACCAAACAGTAGGAATCCTGCAGACCAATTCGTCGCTGTTTCCTTTCATTCCCTGCTGCTCTTGCGCGTCCAGCACCAACACAACTTCACTCATCGCATGGGTTCTGCTCAGCCATGCCGTCACCCCTGTTGCACCGCGAACCGCAGCTGATATCCTCGCCTTCATCGCGTGAGTGCCAATGCCCCTTCCAAGGCGGCAGGAAGCTCCTGCCGTTGGCAGACCTGCGTCATCAGCACGGCAAGGGTAACGATGCTGGCGCTGGTGGTACCAAAGAGCTGTCCAGCCTTGGTGGGAGGAACGTTAGCACGGCGAATGCAAGCTCCGCAGCGGCGAGTGCGTCGGGACTGCCGCGGTTGGCGGCGGTGGCTGCCGTTCCGCCATCGCTTGAGCTGTTCCTGACTGCTTCTAGTGAAGCGGTTGAGACGGTGGTCGTGTGCGACAACGAGAGCACCCAGGCAATGCACAGCGGCGCGGCCTTTCCTGCCGCCGCCGTCGCACCTGCCGCGGCAGCCCAGCCCCTAAAGTTTTTAGCCGTCAGCCCCTCCACCGCGCCCGTGTCGCTCGAGTCGTCCTCTTCAGCGGCTGCATCGGCATCCCTGAGCTGCTCCTCGAAACCGCTTATCCGCTCTACGGCCATGCCGACGGAAGAGGGTCGCATCCTGCCACTACCAACCGCAGCAGCTACCCTGGAAGAAGCGTATCTTGAGAGCCGCGTAAGCTACCCGTACAAGGGTGCCGACGCGATGGCCACCTTCGACCTCGCCAACCCTCCGCCCGCACCCTCCCTGCATGTGGACTCGGCCGACCAAGGCGGATCAGCAGCCACCACCACCGCACCTCTGCTTCGTCAGCAGGAAAGCCAAATCTCCCTGTCCGGAAGCACGCCGAAAACACCTCCGATTTGCCAAGAGCGACTCTCGCCAGCCGCAGGGGCGATGAAGCCGACCAATGTCCCAGTGGGCCCCTTCTCGTACCCCGCTGCCGCCCCCGTAGCAGAAGCAGCGGCAGCGGCAGAAGCGGCCACAACGTGCACAACAAGCACGACTGTCAAGGGCGTCGCCTCTTCCTCTGCCGCGCTCACCGCACACTCCGCCGACTACGGCAGGCGAACGAACAGCATCGATGGCACCCTGAGCCGCGAAGCCGGTGGGGCGGCGGCCTTTGAACGCGCGCCTCAGCAGCAGTCACCGTCGTGCCCCCTTCGCACATCCGAGTCTTTCGCCACTGCTGCTGCCACACACCCTACGACCGCTGCCGTGCCGGGCTCACCCTCGGGCTCCTCGAAGATGCAGCCGAGCTCGCTGCTCTCACGAATGACAACGCCGGCAGCGGCTACTTCGCGAGCCTCTGCCGGCGTTGGAAAACGGGACGACAGCAGTGACATTGACAGCACGCCACCTCGGCTGATCACCTCAGTCGCGTCTTCACTGGTTGTGCCACTCGCGGTGTCGGAGACATCGACAGAGAGAACGCGCAGCACCCCTGCAAGCTCCATCGGCTCTCTCCGCGTCTACGGAGCGCCGCCGCCGCCCTTCCCTCGCGCACCATCGAGCGCCACCAGATCCGGCAGCCCAACGCCATTCTCGCCCGTAGCGGTGACCGAAAGAACCGGGGTGGTCATGGACGTGGTGGGCTACCTGGAGCGCGGGTACGACACACTGTGGCGCACCCTCGCGCGGTTTTTCGCGGCCGCGTTTCTCCCGCACATTTTCTTGTGGCATGCGGTTCCGGCCCTGATTCCGCAGCCGGCGACGAGCGCCGCGGCGGAGGCAGCGGCCCCGCCACGAGTGCACCTGTACGCCGTGGCGTGCAACCACCCCGAGGTGGTCTTGTTCGCGCTGGAGCTGCTCGTTGCTGGCGTTATGCTTTGGAGTCTCGTGCGCTACCTTCAGCTCAGCACTGTGCAGCGATCTCGAAGGCACCACAGCCTCTACGGCGGCCTCCATCGTAGCAGCACATCACTTGCCGCGAGGCCCAGCAGCGCCGGCGTCGGTCAGGCATCCGTGGCAGCGGCTCGGATCGCTGCGGAGAGGTGCACGGCCCACCTTCCCACCACCACCGCCACCCCAAAGAAGTTCGTCGACAATGCGGAGTCACCGTCGACGTCGATTCAGATGGCGGGCATGCGACTCCTGTCATCAGCGAGAGGGCTGCGTCTGCGGCCGCTGCGCAGCCCCAGCGCTGGCGGTATCGGCAGCGGACTGAACAACTGCGGCGTCCCTGGCAGCAGCAACAGCGTGAGGAGCAGCGGCCATGCGCATCGCATCTTCTCTCACTCCTCTGTGCCGCTGCTGCATCTCCCGCTGAGGTCATTCGGTGGGGTTCGGAGTGCGGTGGCGATGGCAGCGCGTGCGGCGACCTCAGGGAGTGCGACACCTGTGCGAGATCCCGTAACCGTCAGCTCCTGCCCTTCGGAGCGTGGCGGCATCATGCGCTGCTTCGGTGGCAGGAGTGTTAGCGACGGCATAGTCAGCGGCTCGACGCTCAGCGGTCGCAGCAGTGCATCGAGCGTAGCAACGCCTTCTCTATCACCCTATACGTTTATGGGGCTTGCCACACCGGCAGCAGAAGTGATGCAGTGTGGCTTTAGCGATGCGCACGGGATTGACAGTCTTCTTACCCCTGGTGATGGTGGTGGTGGCGGTGCCATCGCGACGTTGCCTACCCCTTTCAAGGCGGAGGAGAGCCGAGCTGGAGGGAGCCTGCTCCACGGCTATCATCCTCGCACAGCTCTGTGGGATGTGCCTCGGTTGCAACAGCCATCACGGGAGCTGCTCAGCGGCAGTGGTGCTGGCTGTCAAAGAGGGCTTCCAGCGTCGCCGCCGACGTCCATGGATTTACATGCCTCTCCATTCTCTGTGCTGAACTCAGCAGGGCACGCGTCACTGGCGCTGGCTGGACTCGCAGACCGCGACGGCACCCTGGCGAAGAGCACGAATGGGACGGTCTCCATACAGCCGTCCGTGGTGACGCCGGCTGCAGCGGCGGTCGCGGAGAGTGCGATGCGCACCGACTCGCTCCTCCTCTCGTCCGGTGGAGCCGTTACGGCCGCTCTCGCGCCCTCATCCCCCACCTTCGGGCGTGATGGATTCGTGCCTACGATGACGTACTTCGGTATCGGGCTCGGTTTTCTCGTCTGCACGGGCCTCGCCGTGTGGCGTCTCTCGGTGGACTACTACTTCGCACGGTACAGCTTCGCGCTTAGCACCAACGCCGCCTTGTGGTTCTGGCTGGTCCCGGTCTGCCTCTTGGGCATCGCCGCGTACGTGGTGCTCTTGATTGGCGGCCACACGCTGCGCTGGCGCGCGCTGCGGCAGCTGCAAGAGAGTAACGCACGCGGATGCAGCAAAAATGACGAGGATCAGGAGGAGGCCGCCCGTCAAAGGGCGGCAGCGGCGGCGCTGTGTAGACTTCGCTGGATGTCGTGGTGTTTTGCCTGCGTTCCATACCCGAACCCGGACGTGGCGCTGTTCGTCGACCTGCCAGAGTCCGTTATTATGCGGCCAGACGCGACGGCCTTGTTGCCTATATTAACCAGTCGAGGCTCGATGGTGGGTGCCTTCGCGGTCGACGAGTCTGACGCAGTACCTCCCGTGGTGCCGCGCACGCCCAAGAAAAGAGGCTTCTGTGACGGCGGTGACGAGACGGTGTACGATAGCGAGGTCAGCGCTAGGGGGTCTGCTGTGCGGCAGCAGAGCGGTGTTCTGAAGGGGCTTAGCAAGGACAAGGAGGGAGAAGGAGTCTTTGTAACGATCGATGATACGCTTGAGCCTGCAGACGACATCCTGCGCGTGAAGCGGGAAGCACCAGAGCCGAGCACGCCGGTGCCTGACATATCCGGTGATGTAGGAAGCCTCGCCGCAGCCACTGCGCTCGACAACTTTAAGACGGCGTCCCTGCGGGCCACCACCTCTGCCGCAGCGGCGGACGTCAGCGGTAGCCCGTGCAAGCCGTTGCTGCCGCCGTTGTTGCCACACCGGTCATCTTCGAGGTTTTTTCCCACGGGGATGGTGCGCTCCTTCCTTCTTGGCAGAAGCAACCTCAACAGTCGTGGCGCATCATCCAGTTTCGCGCCTTCCCAGTCGCTGTGGAGCTTCGGCCAGCGACCGCAGCGCGGATGCGCTGTGGCGCACGTGTTTGCCGCCTCGCGCGCATGGGTAGAGCACGCCGCTCGCGAGCTTCACATCCCCGACTTTATCATGCGGCTGAGGCGTTCGTGCGGTCTTGCGCAACAGCGGCGAGTAGAACGGCGATCGCGGCAGCGCACGCGCGTCGCCGCGCCGACGGCGTCAGTGGAGCGGCGGCTGCGGACGTGGTGGTCCTGCGAGCGTGGCAGCCTGGAGCGCCTGGTCGCCTGGACGTACTTGATCATGTTGTTTCTCTTCTCCCAAGCTCTGCTGTCGCTCATGTATTTTACGTGGTCGTGGCGCAGCATCGCCCGTGAGGCAGCGACGGCGACCATGTACGCCACCGACACAGGGCGCGCCGCGATGCCGGTACCGCCATCCTTTGTGGTTTACGGCTGCACCAAGTGGCAGCGAAGCCTGCGGAACGCGCTCTGGGTCATCCCACCCTTCTGCGTGAGTGGCGACGGCAGCGTCTCCTCACCGCGGCAGTCGACAACGTGGTCGATGGCGAGTCAAGTCGCGCTGCTCTTCACGCTACTAGGTCAGCGCCGCTTTCAGGTGGCCTACCTGTACACGAATGTCGCCCTCCCCATCGGCTTTGTGATCTCCCTGTGCATTTTCGCGCATGAGATACGGCTTCATATTAAGTCGCGCCGTGTGCTACGGCTGCTCGCGCTTGCCAAGTCGCGGGTCGAGACGGCGCGCAAGGTGCGCGACGCGATGCTGTGAGGCGGCCTCTCACCAGTGTCTGCGTGCGCGCTGTCTTTGCGCGGCAAGCAAGGAAAGGCGGAGGGGTGATCGGCAAAGACAACGATGAGGGGTTGATGAGGGGTGTGTCACTCTCCGCGATCTCAAGGGGGCAACGCCTCCATCCACCACGTATCCTCCTGCTCCTCTACCCACTTCACATCTCGAAGAATCGGAGTCGTCGTCGGCCCTGCCCCTCGTTGCCCACCCACCACGACAGGGGGGAGGGCCCTCTTCGGCTGATAAGAAGCAAGGCGGTCCGTAAGCCTACCCCGATGGTGCGCTATGTTAGCGAAGAATGCCGTGAAAGCAGCACCCTTCTTAATGGATGGCGTTGGCACCGCTAGAGGTAGCGCCGTCGCGAGCGGCGGGATACCCATCGTGCTATGGTCTTTCACGGGAACAGAAAGCTCGCAGGGCAGGTCGAGTGGGAGTGCGCATGTGTGGGAGTGTATCATGTGTTGGAACCTGTCCCTCGTTCTCAGCCTTTGTCCCTCATTTTCTCTGTTGCGGATGTCATAATTCGTTTGCCTACGCGTGTGCGTGCGTGTGCCTTCGTCCATTTACGAGTGCTCGCGTGTACGCCCTCCTTCCTCATTTTTTCACTCTCCTCCTTTTCGCCTTTTCTCTCTCTGAGTGCGTGTGTGTGTGTGTCTTATCTCTTTAAGCTCGCGATGTGTTTTTTTTTGGGGGGGGGTCTTCGTAGATTCAAATCCGTTAACCGCTCGCTGTTCTCTCGCATCTCTGTCTCTGTCTCCCTGTCCCTACCTCTTGCCGCCACATCTCCGTACCCTTTCTCTTTTCATGGTATCTCTCCACGACTCGCACGCGTGTGGATGCGTCGCGCCGTGGAACAGTGTAACGAAGGTGCTGGGGCGCAGAAGAGAAGGGCAGGCAGAGACTCATACATGTTCCTCTATATACTGATAAATGCGTATCAGTGCCCGTCGGCGCCTCAGAAAAGCGCGCATTAACAGCGCCCACACGAAGCCGCGCGCAAGGTATCTGTATAGATCCTTTTCATACCTGGAGGAACGGCTTCCGTGAGGCCTCCCAACTCCTCGCTGCAACGGACTGTCGCGCTGTGGAGACTGAACAGCTGTGCGCAGACACGTTAGTGTACGGAAGCCGTGGGACTGTCCATGTTGCCAGTCGGAGCTTCGCCGTGCGAGTGTGCGAGGGAGGGGCGTGGCGGGCCAACACAAACACACACACAAACGCACTTGCTGGGCAAAGTCGTGTGACGCCCTCACGCATTCAGCGACATGCATGAGCGCCGCCACCGCCGCGGTGACTTGTAGACGCGATGGCAGCGCGTCTCCTCGCAGCTCTCACGTTTCTGTTGGCGAGGCTGACTTTTCTTTCGCCTCATCCTTCCGCGATCGCCCATCATCGCCCTCGCCCTCTCTTCCAGCTTGTGCATCATTTATTGTTAACGCACCCACAAAACAACGAGGCGAATACGCATCCCCTCACATCCCGCATACACCCGAAGGTCCGTCTCTTATCATCACCACGGCCACCATCACCATCCCTTGCCACTTGTCCTCGGCTCCTTTTTGGGCACACGCATAACGGCAGCACCGCCATCGCCGCCTTTGTCTCTCCATCACCCACGCGTGCAGGCTGTCCACTAGTCTCCCTCCCTCTGTGCGTGTGTGTGTGTGTGTGGAAGGGGTGTGTTGGGACGGTGCGTGTGTAACAGAAAAGAGAGTTGTATTTTGTTCTTGTGTTTTCCCTCCTCTTCTGTGCTCGTTCGTGACGGCAGCGCCGCTCCGACACGTTTACGGTACGCTACACGGGGCACGTAATACACACGCACTCACCTACACACATCCATACATCTATACATATATATATATACCCGTTGTATCGGTGCATACACCGTTGTCTATCTGGAAGCGCCCACCCCAGCGGCCTTTCAACCAGCAGACACACTGGCACACGCACGCACTGGCACAACCACAGCCACACCACGAACACATAAAAAAAAAATAACAAAAAAAAAAAACGGATTTTTATTTCGTATTTGTTCGTTTTTTTATTCTTTATTTTTTTTTCGGTGTGTGTGTCGCGTGTGTGTCTGTTGTTGCGGTTGTTGCGTTGCGCAAGCACGGAGAAGGGCGAAGCAGACACACTCCACCACGAGCACACAATACAGAGCAAAGCAGGCAGGCAGGCAGGCAGGCAGGCAGACACACACACACGCGCACGCACACGCGTGCCTCTTCTGTCTGCCTCCCTCTACATCCAAGCACCGCCAGAAAGCGCAAGCAGACAAGCGGCGCAGCCGCACCCCCAAGGCGCACGTACACACCTACTCACGCACACGCAGGAGAGCGCCGGGTGACGGGGCGGGACGGCCGGGGAAGTCGGCGGAGGATCGCCGGCTTTGCAAGACGGAGTACACTTATAACGACGTTGAAGCAGCGAAAGAGGGAAGGACGAGAGAAGTCAGACAGATTATAAAGGGCGCTTCAAACAGATCAAGACCGTGAAAGGAAAAGACGAGGCCAAAGGCAAGCAGGTTGCGCCTGATTCCCCCCTCCTCCTCCTCCTCCTCCTCCTCCCCTCTCGCTCGAACTTGCTGTGTATCTCTGTCGCCCTCGGCTGGGGTCCATCAGCTGTGCTTGTCCGTCTGTGCATGCGCAGGTGTCTCGTTCCATTCAGGGGGTGCCTGCAACGACGCGACGGACGTGTTTGCTGGTGTTACTTGGTTCATTTTCTCATTTTTCTGGTTCTGTTTTCGTTTTTTTTTTTTGTTCGCGGCGGTGCACATTCTCTTAGTATTGTGGTGCAGGTGTGCCTGTGTCTAGTGGTCTTGCTGAGGCATCGGATGAAGACTAATCCGCATTGAAGGCCTTCCACTTCTCCTTCCTTGGATCTCTTCATCAAGCCTTCATCTCTGGTCATTTTCCCCTTCTCCCTCCCCCTTCCCCCTGTGTGTGTGTGTGTGTGTGGGTGTGGGCGTGTGTGGATGTGGGTGTGCGCGTGGGTGTGCGTGTGGGTGTGTATCTTCTTTTGTCGTTGTCGCTGTCAAGTGCACGTGGGTGCGCTGGTGTTCTGTCTGCGTGTGTTTAGGTGTGGGTGTGTCCGCGTGGTGGTGGCGGCGACGCTGTCGACTCTCGTGACGCTGAGTGCGCATTCCAATATACACGCACACATGTATAGACGCGTATTGGGACTCAGTTGTTTTCTTGTCTGTTAGGCACGCAGGGCTGAGCCTTGCCGCCCCGGCCCTCCTCTCACCTCTCCTCCCCTCCGTGTGTTCGCTAGTTTGGCCATAGTTGTTGTTGGTTGTTGTCCCATTTTCCGTAACACCCAAAGGGGTCCTCCGTCTTCCTCGCCTGTGTCGCCCGCACAACTAATGAACTCTAGTAGGTCCTCGCCTCCGTCACCGCAGACGTCAGCGACATCTTGGTCCACGTTACCCTCGCCCGCAACGGCAGCAGGAGCGCCTTCGCCCGTATCGGAGCCGCATGTGGTCTACCCCGCGCCGACGGATGCTACGGCAGCGCCGCGGGCGGTGCCCGTGTGCAGCCGCTTCGCGGCACTGAGGAGCAGCGTCCTCTCCCCTGCATCGTCGACGCTGAACTTGTCAGCGAGCAACAAGCCCGCCAAGTCGGTGCCCGCTCTTGAGGTGGGCACTTCGCTATTGGACCGACGGAAGCCTTCCCCGCCGTCACCACGCACGCCGAAGGCCGCCACATTGACGACGGCAACGACGACCTCCGCGGCTGCAGCTGCCTGCGCTTCACATTCGTCGAAAGCACAGCACACACGACGTCATCCATTGGCTGATGCCGACAGCGTCCAAGGACGCGCCGGCGGCGGTGTTGGTGGTGCCAGTACGGCCTCCTCGCTGTCTGCGGCCTGTGCGCCGCTGTCCGCGTCCCTGACAGCCATCGCAGCATCGTCCGGCAAGCTGTATCGACCACCGCACGCGCGTGAGGACTCGTCGAAGCAGCGTTGGAGCGCCGGTGATGGTAGCGGCTCTGGCAACGCCGCGACCACAACGGATGCGGGCACAACGGTGTCCGGTGCGCCCCCCACACCTTTAGACAGCGCAGCCGCCGTTGCAGGGGCAGCGGCAGGGCCGACTGCGTCGTCCTCGTCATCGCCACCGCCGCTGCGTCCGAGCGTGAGTGCAGCGGCGTCGAAGTCTACGGACGCCTCGTGGTGGTTTCCGGTGAGCAAGGCGAACTCTTTGTTGTCTGTCGCCCCGCAACGCGGCGGCAGCTCGATATCAGCTGCACCGTCATCCACCGTATCCATGCCAGCGACTGTTGCTGCAGAAGCGTCAGGCGCGTCCCCTGTGGCGACCCTTCCACCGCCCGCCACGTGCGAGGACGACCAGCATGGACCGGCGGGAAAGTCACCGGCGGTTCATTCATCTGTTACGGCAACGCCCAGAGAGCCTGGCGCCGCGGAGCGGCCAGAACCAACAGAACCGCTGCCGAAGCCCTCCCGCTCGGCGAAGCGCAAGCAAAAAGTGCGTGCTATGGCAGCAGCAGCGGCCGCAGCAGCAGCAGCAGCTGAGGCTGAGGCTGAGGCTGAGGCTGAGGCTGAGGCTGAGGCGAACCGACAGCCTGACACCGAGGTGGAGGTCGAAGTGGCGGCGGAGCGCCGTGAAGTCGTGGTCGCACACCCGAAAGGCACCTCGATGGCTGCAACCAGTGACAGGGCGTCAGCCAGAATTGGTTTAGGTGCACACTCATCGCCGGCGCGCACGGGGTCGGCCCCAACGAAAGCAGCAGCGGCGCCGAACACGAGTAGTGTGAGTCGCCGTCCTGGCTGGCACCCCTCGTTCGCGACGTCTGCGGCGGTCTCAGCAACTGTGGAGGGCGAGGGTGCAGTCGGCGTGGCCGGTGACGCAGAGGTAGTTGGCAGCAGTGGGAACGGTGGGCCGCAGATGATGGCGAACGGCCTTAGTAGTGTGATGCCGGTTTCCTTTGCAGGCGCGCTGCCGTCGAAGAGCTACGCGGGGCAGACGAGCACGATGCCTGGCATGAGCGACACTGCTGTGCAGCTGCTCCCAACTGAGATGGCGACGGCCGGCGGCGTTGGTGGTGGTGGCAACGCCGGTTACATGAATGGCTATGGATACCAGCTACAGCAGCTGCTGCGCCATCCGCATCAGTCGCCTACCCAGCAGTACTACGCCGCCTCTCTGCTTTCACAGCAGCAGCTGCAGATGGCAGCGTGTGGCTACTACAGCCGCTCCCACATGGCCTCTCCACAACAGCAGCAACAGCAGCAGCACCGTTCCCATGCGCGGCCCTCCACATCCGGGGTAGATCGCAGCAGCGCGGCCGCGACCACCAGCCCCGACAGCAGCTGCGCCAGCGCCAACGCTCTGCTGGCTGCCGGCGCAGCAAACACGTCTGCGGCGGGAGCTGCGGCAACCATGTTCGACCCCGCCAATACAGTCATGAGCGCGAGCGGTGGCGGCGCAGCGCCTCCTCCTGCTCCGCACCGTGTACCCGGCCTTCACCGAGGCCGTGGAGCAGCGGCAGCGACTAGTCAGAGTACAGCTGGGCAGCTTGCGCCGTCAGCGTCCCCGCCTCCCGCGCCGGCAGCGACAGGGTGTGCGCCCCCGTCCGCGTTGTTGCCGCTGCACAGTGGCCACCTGCCGAGCATCCGCGTCGGTGTTTCGACAACGATGAACGCTGACTCATCCGCATCGCCCTCGATGACGGCAACTGGCGGCACCGGTAACTTCGCGGCACCCCGCGTAGACACGCTAAGCAGCAACGCCACGGCAATGGGTGCGGGGTGCACCGGCGACACAATGCTGAGCATGGCGTCTGGCATGTCGCAGCACCACCACTACGACCACCACACACCACCGCTGGCACATCCCTCATCCGTCTCTGGGCAGTTCTCGCAGCGCCCGCATCAACATCATCACCAGACCATGTCGCTCGGAAGCCTGAGCCTCGACGGCGGCGGCGGTGGCCAAGTGAACACGACCCATCACGAAGACATGGAATCGCAGCCCTCCATGTCCCCTGGGGCAGCGCAGGAGCACATCTCCGCCACCACCTCGCCAAACATGCCGTCCCGATCGCAGGGTGGGCCCTCTGCCGCCGTGAACTGGGGAAGCATGGGTGGCTCCAACCACGGCCGCTCGGCTAACGCGAAGCACAAGGGCGCCCCCAGTGACTGCGCTCACAGTCGTGGGAGCAACAGCCACAGCGGTAGCACTGTTGCCGGCTTCGACAACAGCCGTCGCAGCGGCAGCCGACAGAGTCACACGCAACAGCAGGCGATGATGATGAACCAACCAGGCAACTACATGAGCTCTATGTACGGAAGTCTGCCGAATCCAGACCAGCAAGCAACCGGCCACATCGGCAGCAGTGGTGGTGGGATGATGCCTATGCACTACAACGCACTCAACGTTGGCGGTGGTGGTGCGGGTCGGCAGCCCATATTCCACCATCAACAACCACAGCAGCAGCAGCAGCAGCAGCACACGATGGCGAAACCGCCGCCGATCCCGTACTACGACTTCATCACGGTGCTGCCGACGTTTGTGGCGACGTGCCTGACGCTGAAGCCGGAGGACGAGGCAAACCGCGAGCAGCTCTGCTGGATTATCGAGGCCGTGCTGCGCAAGCACCTAAACCAAAATGCAGAGATCCGTGTGCACGGCTCCATCACGACCGGTCTGGCACTTCCGTCGAGTGACGTGGACCTCCTTGCTGTCGGGTACCAGCCGATCGCGCCGCTCGAGGCGCTGCAGCGGCTGTCGAAGGCCCTCTTGGAGTTGGACGAAGACAGCAAGAACGACGCTCTTCGCTTGCAAGAGCTCATCGAGGCCGAAGCGCAGCACCGCCGCCGGCAGCTGATGGAGGAAGCAAAGAAGCGGGCAAAGCAGGTGGCGCTGGCGGCAGCGACTGGAGCAGGAGTTGCAGTAGCCCCCGACGAAGGCCGTCACTGGGCCCGAGAGAGCCGCTGCAGTGCTAGCGAAGTCTGTGAGGCGGCCAGCTTGCGGGACTCCGACAGCGACGCCGATGACGATGACACCGGCAGACGGTCTGAGGAGAATGCCAGCGAAGGTGAAGGGACGAGCGGCCTCTCGCCGAAGCGTGTAGCGCGCGCTGGCAGTATCGTGAAGAGCCTCCTCCTTAGCTCCACCGAGGCCGCGGAGGAAATGCCGGTAATCGGCGAGATGGATGAGGCGGCGCGTGCCGCACCGAATCGCCGCGTGTCTAGCCATTCACGGCGCTCTCCCTGTGTGCCTCAAGACGGCACGGCGACAACGGCGCCTCAGCGAAGCGTCAGCGCCTCGTCGCTGTCGACAGAGTCGAGCACGACGTGCTTCTCCGCGACCGCCTTCCCCCTGGACACCCGTAAAGTGTTTCTGACCTCGAGCGCCACGGTTGGCGACGATGGCGAGTTTGTTCGCCTTGCCTCCGGCTCTGGCACCGTCCCGGGCGCGGGTGCCACGTCGACCTGCGCTAAGAGCGCTGTGGGTCACACGGACAGTGTGAGCGCGAGTCGCCTGCACGACCCCGACGTGGCGACGGCGGACACGGAGGTCTACGGCACCGTTGGCGACGTGGAGCAGGCCGAGGAGGTGTTTCGCGGTCAGATTGAAAAGGACTACAACTTCAGCACCTCCGTAGACCTGTCGGCGCTCTTCGCGCCATCGATGGGTGGTGGTATGCCGCCTGTCGCGCCACCGGTAGCAGCAGCAAGCGGTCTAAGTATCGGAGGTGCCAGCAGTAGCAGCAGCGGTCTCGCGTTCCAAACAACCACGACGCGGCTGCATGACTCTGCCTCGTTGTCGTCCCCGCGCGAGTCTGCCGCGGCGAGTGGAAGTGCCGACCTAAAAGGCAGCGTACGTTCCCTGCCGCCCGCCATGGCGTCGGGTCTGCATGTCGACGAGGACAACATTGCAGCACATGCGCAGCCGCTGCCGAGAAGCAAGGCAGCACCAGCCGACGCAGATAAGTTGGCCAATGAAGCGGAGCTCCGGAGCAGCCAGGCGAGGCTTGCAGACGGCGGCGCCGCGGAGCCGGAAGGCCGTACTGTCAGTGGCGGCGGCGATGCTACGGCAGCCGAGGCGGAAGCGGCACACGCGGGTACAGAAACCGTGGCCGCCGATGAGGCCGCGGCAGCTCAGTCGTCGTCGGTGTCGCCCACAGCTGCAGCATCCGGAGAGAGGGCCGCCACGGTGCAGACCGCGGCAGCTCCGCCGGCGTCCCAGGACGCAGTGACGCGGAGCCCGATCGTTCTCGGTGATACGGATGGCCGTGGCCGTGGCGCGGGCCATCTCACCTACGTCCCTGTTCATGAAGGCCCGCTGTTCTTTGTGCAGTCGATCACGGCGACTCGTGTGCCGGTCATCAAGCTGACAGACAAGGCAACCGGCACCAAGGTGGACATCACCTTCGCCGGTGGCGAGCACTGGCGGTCGATGCAGCTTACACGATCGCTGCTGGAGGTGTTTCCGCATGCCCGCACGCTCATTCTGTTCCTCAAGTACTGCGTTCGCAGCCTCGGTGCCGGCGAGAGTGAGCCTGGCGGAGTGACGTCTTTCGCCATCTACCTCATGGTACTCCACTTCTACAACGAATGCCGCCAACGCATTCTCCTTCTCCTGCGTGAGCGGAACGCCGCGTCGTCGCCAGCGCAGGCACAAAGCCGTCAAGCAGGAGCGGATACCGGAGAGCACCAGCAGCCGCAGAAGGATCGCGCAGCGGAGGAAGCCCTGCGCCGCGGCGGCGCCGCGGACAACAGTGCTACCTCTCCGACGGCGGGCCCCGCTCCCCTTACTCTTGGGCTGCTGGAGTACATGCTGGGCGAGTATCTTGCACGAGTGGAGCAGCGTCACGCGCAATTGGTAGAGGAGACGGGGGCACGGCGAAGTGTGTCGCTCGACGCAGCAGGCTCTGACGATGTTGCCGAGCTCTACAGCAGCAGCGGGAACATCCAGAAGGCGGCACCGGCTCTTGGGCGAGCGTCATCCTCCACGGCGGTGGCGACTGGAGCGTGCGCGACCATCAAGGCGGCCTACGCCAGCGACGACAAGGAGCGCCTGCGTGCGATTCGCCAAACGATACTGGGCTTTGTCGGCGACCCGGCAGCCGCGACAACAGCGGCAGGCGCGTCCGTGACAGCGGCGGTGGCGCTGGCGCTGGCGCCACAGACGACGACTGGCGCGACCCCTGAAAAGGAAGGTGGAGCAGGGCGCACGCAACAGACGCGACCCACCTCTTCAGACGCTGCTGAGAGTGCCTCCGGCGGCGGAGCGGCAGCGGGTGCGAGCAGCAGCACCAGCACCAGCACCCCGTCACCGTTGCGCGAGCATCAGCCTCCTAACCTCACCGGGACTGCAGGCCTGGGCGGCACCACCACCACCACCACACCTAGTGCCGGCGAGGAACTAGCGGCTGTGGTGGACGCTGCGCCTGGCCGCCTCGCGCCACCGCCGCACCACTACCTACTCAAGACGGTAGAACCTCAGCCGCACGAACGCGTGGTGGGCGAGGGGTCGCACGTTGATACCCCTGGCGCCTACGAAGTAGCAGGGCGTGACGAGAAGGTGGCGGAAGACACGAGCGCTGAGCATTCAACAGCGGCTATGGCCACACCAGAGGCTCTCCACCAGGAGACGCGCGCCGACGCGGCGGCAGCCGCGGTAGCGGAGGGTACTGAGACGCCGGAGGAACTAGTCTCCGCCGCCGCTGGCAGCGCAGCGAATGTAGATCCTGTGAAAGCCGGCCGGGGCTCTGCTCAGTCAGCATCGCTGCCAGCGGAGACAGAGACGGCCGGCGCAGCGGGCGCCCATGCAAGTCGAGTAGCAGAGGCAGCAGCAGCAGCAGCAGCAGCAGCCTCGACGTCGAAGAGGGCCTCTGAGCAGCACAGCGACGCCGACAGCGAAGACAGCGCCTTCGACGCGTTCGCCGCGGACTTCCTGCGCCGGCAGGCAGAGGTGTCGGACTTGTTCCTTGACTTCTGCCACTACTACGGCTGCGCCTTCGATTACGAGACCAGCGGCATCCGCTTCACCATTGACGGCCGCTCCGAGGTGGTGGCAAAGCCGTTCCTCTGCTCCCGCCGCGGTCAGCACTTCCACATGACATCGCCTTTCGACCCTGAGTACGACTTGACAGCGCGCATGACACACATGCGCGACTTTCAGTGGCTGTGCTGGTGGTTTGCCGAGTGGGGGGCGGCGCGGCAGTCGCCGCAGTACTACGGCAGCTGCAGTCTTCAGTACGTCCTTCAGTGTCTGTCACCCATGTCGGCAGACGCGGACTGCCAGGCAGTGCATCAGGCGCTCATGAAGCAAGCCGTCGCCGCCGCGCGACGTGCCGAAAGCACCGCCGCAGCGACGCTCACGCAACACTACAGCAACGGCGGCGCCGCGGGCGAGGGGGGCCACCCTCACCACAGCATGAGCGCCCCCATGCTTGCCTTTCAAGAGAGTACGGGGAGAAGCCATCACATGATGCTCATGCAGCAGCAGCAGCAGCAGCAGTCTGCGCCCAGGCAGCCGCACACGATGATGATGTCGATGGACGGCAACACAAAGTTGTATGGCGCGCAGCAGCAGCAACCGCAGAGCATGAGAAGCAGCACGACAACGATGATGCCGATGACCCTTCGCGCGCATCCGCAGCAGCCACAGCAGCATGCGGGTGGTGTGCCGGTGCCACCGATGAACGTGTACAATGGCCCTAGCGTCGAACAGCAGCGCTGCGGTGGCGCGGGGGTGGCGCAACACTCCGTTGCTGCGCCGTTTCCTCACTTGCAGAGCACGATGATGTCGCCTGGCTCGCCAGTGCACGCTTACCAGCAGCAGCAGCAGCAGCAGGCAAGCCCCAGTGAAGCGAGTGGCATGGACACAGACACGCACGTGCGCGGGGGTGGCCTCGGTGAACATGACCACCGCAGCGCCCCTCATTTAAAATATGGCGGCAGTATCAGCATCGCCTCCACCGCAGCGAAGAAGGGGTCCGCGACGGCACACGAAACGGCGGCCATACGCGCTGCCAGCAGTGGCAGTAGAAGCCGTCCTGCCAGCGAATGCGGCGCCACTGCGGCGGCCGCAGTATCAGCAAGGACTCGTGCGCGCCGGCGTCCGCCACTGCAGCTGCCGTATGTGGACTCACGGGAGGAGGCCTTTGAAGGGTCCTCCAGTCACGCCGCCATAACGCCCACGGCGGCGGGGATGATGGCGGTGCACAGCTATCCTACTGAGAACAACGACGACGTCGACGGCGGCAACAGTCCTCGTTGCCGCGTCGATGTCATGCTCACGCCTGTGAAGGGCGACGAAGATGAGGAGGACGAAGCCGGCGGGCGCTATGGTGACCGCGGTTACGGCAGCGAGAGCGTCGTTGACTACACCGACTGTCTCGACCAGTGTGGCGGCCGTGGGGATGCGAACGCAGTCATGCCGCAGCACTACCCGCAACAGCTGGCGCCGCATGACGCGCAGGCCACCGCAGAAGGCAATGCTGGCGTTGGTGAGCACGGCGCAGGTGGCCTGTGCAACGGCTACTCGCCGAACATGGCATACGCAGGCAACCAGGGTTACGCTGCCTCGCAACAGCAGCAGGTATCCTACGGCAGTCCGCACCCGATGAACCGAGCTGCGGGCGTGTACGTCTCCCCGCAGCAGCAGCAGCAGTTCCGACAGCAGCAAGAACACGCAGCGGCCGCCGCCGCCTTTTACTATCAAGCATTTGCTCAGCAGCAGCAACGGCAGCAGCAGCAGGTGCCATACCCTCCGTCGCCACAGCTGAAGCAACCGCAGCCGATCATCAGTAGCACCAGCAGTGGGTTTGTGGCTACCGCCGGCACCTCGTCGTCCTCGAGCTACCCCTTCCCAGCCCTGTACTACGACCTGCAGCAGCACCTCTGGCAACAGCAGCAGCAGTATCACACGACGCGGAACAGTAGCGGCTTTGTCGGTGTCGCCCCCACCGCCGCCGCCGCCGATCAAGACGGAGGTAGCAGTCACCGAAGCGACGGCACTTCCAGCACCACCGCAACGAGTGCCAGCGCGCAGCAGCAGCAACAGCAGGTGTTCCCGTACACGCCGTACGTGGGATATCCAAGCGTTGCGTTTGGTGTAGGCGGTACACACAATACCGACGCGACGAGGACTGCTGCCGGTGGTGGTGAGATGCCCCAGCAGCACCAGCAGCCGGACATGGTGGCGATGCCGTCTATGATGACCTATCAGAGCGCCGCCGCCGTAGCGACAGGGTCGCCGGTGAACACCAGCAGTGATGATGCCGGTGTCAGTGCAAGTGAGCCGCCGCCGAAGCAGCAGCAGCAACAGTCTGCCCATGGCGGTTATCAGCATCCTGCTTCACACCATCGCTCCGGTGGTGGTGATGGCAGGCGTGCCGCCTCTCAGTAGCGTCAGCGCGGACAGCGGCATGGCTTACTGCTCCTCCGCCAGCAACGACAGCAAGCGATCACCTTCAAATGCGGTGCTGCTGAAGGAGTCGCGGAGGGGTGCCAGAGACGGCAGCGGCGCAGGAGTGTGGGGGCTGAAGCTGGTGGAGTTGCTGGCGAGGCCGGCCAAGTGTGGCGCGCACATAGAGATAATGCTGCAGCCGCGCCGTCGCGCAGCACTTGCGGATAGACTGTGCGCAGGTGCGAGTAGGTGCGTTGCGTAAGAGCGGCACATGAAGACAGGTGCGGCACAGACGCCAGCGAAGCACGTCGTCGCTCGCAGCGGGTACACCGCAACACGTCAAGATAAGTAAGAGTGTGAAAGAATGCGCTTAAGAGTTGAGCATAGAGAAGTCAAGCAAGGAAAGACACCGCACGCATGATGTGTGCAGATGTGATGCCCGCGTGCATTTGAAGGCGGACAAGCGTTGTCGATCGCTGGCCCTCGCTGCGCGTCTGTGCGCCACCTCAATCCCTGGAGTGCGATGGCATGCACGGGCATCGGCTCCCTTCTCCTCTCCCTGTCCTCCATGCGATGGGAGCTCGTCAAGCACGTCATGCTCAGCGACGTGGGTGCTCCTGTGTGCGCTCTTCCGGCTTCTCCTCGCTCGTGTCAACTCTTCCCCTTATCCCTCGATCTCTGTACCCCTCCGGGTCTCTCTGCCGTGCTTCACCGCATGCGACCCCTCTCCCCCCCTTCACACACGCACACCGCTTTTCTCCAACTCCCCACAGTCGGCTCAGTCACGCCTCTGCCAGTGACACCGGTGTAGCTCACACACACGCACACGCGTACAACAAGCAGCAGCAGCACCGCAGTCGCCCCTCCCATCGCCTCTGCCACTTGCTGTCCGCTAATATACCATTACCACCACCATCCGCAACCCTCAGCAGCGCAACCATGGCCAAGTCCAGCCGTTCGAAGTGGAAGAAGATGCACCGGCGCCAGCGGGCGCAGGCGGAGGCGACGAACACGGTGAAGCGCATTCGCCTGCTGAACAAGAAGCTCGAGCTCACTGTCAAGGGTGGCATCAGTGCCGTGCCGCCGCAGGAGCCGGAGAAGCGCTTCCACTTTCTCAACCCGGTGCTGGACTCGCGTGTGCCGAACACGCGCAAGAACTTGAACAACAACTACCGTGCTGAGCTGAACCACGTCCAGTACGACTACACAAAGCCCCTGAAGTTGGCGCCGCCAAAGACCAACATGTACGGCAAGACGGACGTAGACGCGCCGCATCCGATGACGGTGATGTACGAGACGATCGACGCCGACGCGCCGTTGGCGGGTCACGCGCTGACCAAGGCGGACATGGAGCGGCTGGCGCGTCGGCAGGCGCAGCAGGAGCGTGAGGCGTCTGCCGCGGTGGCCGATGCGGAGGAGGATGCCGGCGAAGAAGACGGCGACAACGACAGCGGCGACAACGCTGACGACGGCCCGGAGGAATACGTATTTGGCATGGAAGACGCCGCGCCGCGCCGTACACGCGGGCAACAGAAGACAAGTGCCAAGAAGAAGGGGTCTGTGGCGCCGAAGGCATTGAAGGGCGCCGCATCGGCCTCCGCCGGAGCCTCTTCGTCCGTGTCGGTGGCCGGCTCCAGCAGCCGCATGCTCGCAGCGGCGGCAGCCGCGATGGCCAACGAAGAGGAAGAGGCCGATCATCACCCCCGTCATGGCGGCGTGACGGCGGTGAACAAGATCGCGAGCATGCAAGCAATGCGGAAGAAGAACGGCGCGATGGTCTCCGCCGGCGGCGCGTCGAAGATGAAGAAGGTGGGGAAGCTCGGCGGCTCGAGCGGCACCCGTGTTGTGAGCAGCGGCGGCAAGGTAGCGCGGAAGGACGTGGGCAACGCGAAGAACAGCACCAAGAGGTAATAATCGTAGGCCGTGGTGATGAATGAGCACTGCGCGATAGTGAGAAGGGGCTGAGAAGCCGAACAGTTGGCGAGGTTCCGTGCGGATCGCCCCACCCACCAACAACACATGTCTGAGTGCAGCATGCTTGCATGCAGATATGCGTGAGGCAGTAAGGGCGAAGAAAGCGAGGGGTCGGTGTTTGTGAAGGGTTTCTTGCCAGGTCGAAGTGCCTGCGTGCTCCGTGTCACCGCTTCGTGTCCACGCACACAAACAGTTCATATCTTGCACGTTAATGCTGCTGCTGCTGTGGTGGTGGTGGTGGTGGTGGTGAGTGGATGGCGGTGGCCTCCGCCCATAGCGGCTCTGCTCAGCTACTTGGTCGTGTGTCTGAACTTCGTTCTTGTCGTGTTGTGTTGCTGTTGTGGGAAGCGTGGGTGTGGCTGCCTGTGTGTGTGTGCCTTTTTTGATTCATTACCTCCTGTTCACGCATTAATGTCCCCGTATAAGTGATCTAAGCCCGGCCTGCAGGTATCTCTCTCCTCACGCTCCCTCTCCAAGTTTGGGCGTGGCCGTGTGTGTGTGTGTGTGTGTGTGTGTGTACGTGTGAACCGCCATTGATGAACGCCGTCCCTCTCCCCTCGTCGTCCTCTGCCTTTCTTGGCGCTTGTGTACGGAAGCGTATGTGTTAGAGAGTCTCCTCGACACCATCTTCAGTCTCTAGCCACATACACACACACACACAAGCCAATCCCTCCTCATGCCTCCTGCGATCTCATGCCGCTACAGCAAAGACGCGTAGCCTCATCCCTCCTCTCCCCCCCCCCTCGCTCTTGCCGTGCATGGTGTGCGTGTGCGCGTGTGTTGTTTGGCACAGAGTCGCCACGACACGAGTGCGCGCGAATCTGTTGTATACCGGTGCGCCTGCTCGTGCACCGACGCGCTCTTCTTCGTTTTGCTTCGGCTTTGCGTGTCGGGTTTTCGCACGCATCTACCCGCGACTCAGCACGCGCTCGAGCCGCGCAAACTCAACGAAACATAACAGCGACCAGGCCTCCTCTCCTTCTCCGGCAGTTCTCCCTTCCACACACACCTCAGCTTCACCGTCGCAGCGCCCTGTCTTTCGCTCGCTCTCGCTCTCTTTCTCTTCGCCACACGTTACTTCTGTGGCCGCTGGCACCATCGCGCGTGCGTGCGCCGGTGCGTGACTCTCTCACACACGCCTCTTTTACCTTTCGCTTGTTCTTCTTTGGTTGTAGTGGCTGCTCTCTTAGCTGGATATCCGCCGGTGTCGCCCGTCTCTCCCCCCCCTCTCCCACAAGACCTGCGTGTGCGTGCACGTGTCAGTCTCGGCGGGTTTGTGTTCTCCGATCTAAACAATCTCTGTTCGCTTGCTTCCTCGACGTTTTCCTCGCCCCCACCCCTCTCCTTCTCCCTCTGTGGCGTGTGCAGTGTGTGTGTGTGTGTGTGTGCGTGTGCGTGGGTGGGAGGGAGGGTGGGTGGGTGGGTGGGTGGGTCTTTCACTCTTGATTCTTGTTTTCTCCGTCGCGCTCGCCCCTCCCTGTGCGCCTGCGTACGCGCGACTGTCACTGCTTGTCTTCTTGGATTTCTCTCCTGCCTCACTTCCGTCTCCGTCTTTGGCCTGCGGGTGTGCGTGTGCGTGCGTGTGTCTTCGCTTGTGCCCCTCCACTCCCCTCCCCCCCCCCCGAGCAACGATGGGCAACGTCTTTTCCAGCTGGTTCGAGGGCCTCTTCAGCAACAAAAAGGCCAGCATCGTCATGGTCGGCCTCGATGCAGCCGGCAAGACAACAATTTTAGACAAACTGAAGCTCGGCGCCTCGCGCGAGACGGTGCCGACGATCGGCTTCCACGTCGAGACGGTGGACTACCGCAACGTGACGTTTCACCTGTGGGACGTCGGTGGGCAGAAGCGGCTACGCGCGCTGTGGAAGATGTACTACGAAGGTGCCAACGCCGTTATCTTCGTCGTCGACAGCAATGATCGCGCGCGTGTCGGCGAGGTGCGTGAAGAGCTGCGGACGCTCTTGTCAGACCCGCTGCTGGCCGGCGCAGCATTACTGGTGCTGTGCAACAAGCAAGACCTGCCGCATCGGCTGACGCCTGCGGAGCTCGTAGAAGGGTTAGGCTTTCGTGACCTCTCCGACAACGGGCTGGGACGCTACCTGGCCGGTCACAAGTGGTACGTGCAAGGATGCTGTGCTCATACAGGTGACGGCTTATACGAAGGGCTCGACTGGATGTGCTCTCACCTCCCGGACAATGTCTAGCGCGAGGCGGAGAGTCCGTGCACTTGGAGTGAAAAGTATAACGCGCGAGAGCTCCCCGTGAGCCGGCATGTCTGACAGTGTGCGCGTATTCGAGCTTCTCTTCCCCACTTGCTGCCATGATCACCCTCTTTCTCTTGCCAGTGCCACGCCCCCGCGGATGGCGTCATGGCCGCCTCCGCCTGCACGACTGCCTCGTTTCTGATATTGCGGCTGCGTTCTTGTTTGGGAGAGGAGGCGAAGGCCTCATTCTCCCTCCCTCTACCGCTGTGCGCCTATTCGCTTCCCTGTCCATGTGTCTGTGCGAGGGTGCGTGCGTCCATGCCTCCTCTCACAGAATGGCGCGCACACACACCTCCGCCCTAAACCGCCTTGCCTCGCTCTTTCTCCCTTCTCTCCCTCTCACACACACGCGCCAACGCTTCTCCCACCCTCCACCACTCTACTCCACACCTCTTCGCTTTACGTGCGTGGACCCGCTGCGTGGCACCTACTCACGCCCTTCCACCATCCCCCACTTCAACGAACACACAAACACACGACGCACAACTCAGAGAAGTCGAAACCGTCTAAATTCTTGTTTCTGCCGTAATACCCCCACCCACCGCCTGGAAACGATGGTCGCCGAGAGCAAGGCTGCGAACCCCATGCGGGAGATCGTCGTGAAGAAGCTCTGCATCAACATCTGCGTCGGTGAGAGCGGTGATCGCCTGACGCGTGCCTCGAAGGTGCTCGAGCAACTGTGCGAGCAGACCCCGGTGCTCTCCCGTGCTCGCCTGACCGTGCGCACGTTCGGCATCCGTCGTAACGAGAAGATCGCCGTGCACTGCACCGTCCGCGGCAAGAAGGCCGAGGAGCTGCTGGAGAAGGGCCTCAAGGTGAAGGAGTTTGAGCTGAAGAGCTACAACTTCTCCGACACCGGCTCCTTCGGCTTCGGCATCGACGAGCACATTGATCTCGGCATCAAGTACGACCCCTCCACCGGTATCTACGGCATGGACTTCTACGTCGTCCTCGGTCGCCGTGGCGAGCGAGTGGCGCACCGCAAGCGCAAGTGCAGCCGCGTCGGCCACTCCCACCACGTCACCAAGGAGGAGGCGATGAAGTGGTTCGAGAAAGTCCACGACGGTATCATCTTCCAGGCCAAAAAGAAGAAGAAGATGATCCGCCGCCGCCGCCGCTAGGCGGTCATTACAATGATGAGAGAATACGTGGTCGGGGGAAGGAAGAGGACAGTGGTACTCTGCATGTGCTTGGGCACCGTGTCTTTTGGACGAGTAGACGGTGCCAGGTGGGGGAAGGGGGAAGGGAGTTTGGGCGATGAGGTAGTCGAGGCACAGCACACGTTCATGTGGCTGTCTGCATGTAGAATATGCCGATGTCGGTGAGCTCAGCTCTCGCAGGCGCATACCCTACATTGGCCCGCTGCCGCGCGTGTGCTGCCCATTCTCTCCACCTCACCTCCACTCGTATCGTTGCCTCATCTCTGAGCGGGTCGCCTGCGCTCCTTCTTCCGCCCCTCCCCTTCGCCGTCTCCATCAGTCAAGTCCATCGGACCGCCGCGAAGTCTGGCTGCTGTTCGTTGGTGCATTTCGGGCAGCGACGGTGTGGCGTGGGTGTGTGTCTCTCGGGCACACGGCACGCATACGAGAGCGTGATGGAGAGTTCGCTGGATAGTGTGCATACATGCATGCATACTGGAGTGCTTTTCGTCCCACCACCCTCCGCGTACACGCGTATCGATGCCTGCGCGTGCGTGTGTGGGGGCTTCTCTCTTACACGTTTTCTTTGTTTTTTTTTTTGGTTTCCTCGTTTCTTCTTTCAACGGTACACCGCCATGAAAAGAAACAACACCAGACGCGAGAGCATCCCGCCGCTGCATTGGCGACCCGATGCTAACGAGGATGATGATGCGGATGGAAAGGGAGGGGGAGGAGGAAGAGGAGATGATCGTTCATGACGGCCGACATGGAAGTTGGGCGAAGGAAGGAAGAAAGGCGGGACGCGCGTAAACGCACACGTCCATCCTTCTCTTTCTCTGTGTATGTATGTGTGTGTGTGTGTGTGTGCCCAACGCGTAGAACCCCATCATCACCTCCAACTTCCCCCCCCCACCCACCCACCCACCCGCCTCTTCTTTCCATTTTGATGCTGCGATGGGGTGCGGTGGGAGGTTGCCCGACCGATACTTCAGCCGCATCGAGGCTCAGCAGCTGCTTGAGGAGCTGGTGTGTGTGTGTGTTTGCGAAACGGCTCCGTTTACCTGCCGCCCTTTCACCACCATCCCTCACCTCTCACTCAGCATGGATGCGCACTGCTACACCCTTCTCTCTCCTTTCTGCTACTTCTGCAACCCGTCATGGTGACGCTCTTCCATGTCGAGCATCCGTGGAAAGGGCTCTCGCCGGGACATGCACGCCGCGCGTACTCCAACATCGCCATTATCGACGTTGCGTCCCCCCCCCCGCACCCCTCATCTCAAGCTCGATCCTTCACACTCTGTGTATGCGTGCAAGCCTGCCATCATGCCCTTCTCCAACGTCTCCGCGGAGGAGGCGCGTGCTCTGTGCGAGCTCTCCGAAGGGCGGCAGGTGTCTTGCAAGACAACGGCCTCTGCGAGCAGCAGCACCGTCCACACAGAGAGCGAAAGCAGTGCGGGCATCGACACCCTCTTCCTCGATGCGGTGGTGGGCGTCGTCGAGGCGGTGCTCATGCGCTACGCGTTGACGCGCGTGTGCGACACGGCCACGACCGCCATGAGGTCGACGGAAAATGGCAAGCGCAATCAAGTGAACGTCGGTATCAGCGGTGGCGCGCCGACAGTGGAACGGCCGTACCCGTTCCCGTCGCTGTTTCTGCACACGCCTCGAGCGTACGTGCACCTTCACCGAGGACGCACCCATGCATGTGGCTGCTCACCATCACCCGCGAGCGAGGGGGTGGATGCGGCACGCGACGAGCCCTGTGCTGACGACTCGCTTTCCCTCAGCAATGCCCACTGCACACCTGGCATGCCACCTACGTCTCTCCTGTACAAGAACGCGTCTGTCAGCACAGCCTCACACGCAACAACGCACGAGCAAGCCGCTGTGCACAGCGCGAAGGACTGCCGGATGCAGCCGGCGCCGTTACCGTATGACAGCCTTGCTCGGTTCCCGCCGCAGCTTCATCGCAACACATCCGCCGTGCTGCACAACCCGGCCTTGGACAACGCGCGCCGGATGGTGAACGTGTCGCTCACGCCAGAGTCGATCGGGAGGGCAGAATTGGTGGCCGCGAGTGACAAGTCTGCGCCCCCGTCGCCGTCGTCGGTGCAGGAGATGGTGCAGGTGGTGTTACAAGGCGAGGCCGCCGTGGTCGTCACCACCACCGTCTCCTCATCTGACGGTGCCGCCGCGGCTACATGGTTCTCTACAGGCCTCCAACCGGCGTCCATGACGGAGACCAGGAACTGCTGCGTAGCCGAGGAACGCACGCTGCAACCTGCAGCACCGGACACAGCAGCTCTCAGCGAGGCACCGCTGCTTTTCAGCCCCGACGCAACGTCGTGCGCGTTGGTCGCGTGTCGAGTGGCACTGCATGAAGGGTGGCAGTCGCTGATAGCCCGCTCTGCTGCAGCTGCGACAGCTGTTGTTGATGTCTCTCCGCAAGCAACGGGCACCGTCGCAGGCGCGAGTCGTTTTTTGAGTGCGTGTGGACGCACCGCTTCTGCTGCCATGGCTCACCTCGACCGTGAGGAGGGTGTCGCGGAGATGCTGCGCCAGCTCGTGTGGGAAAGCGCCGTGCCCGCCGTCCTTCACGCGGTGCACCAACACTACGCGACGTGCGTGACCGCCGCCAGCGTTCGAGGAAGCCATGAAGACAGCGACGACACGGCCTCCTGTACAGCTGCCGTCATGGTGCTGAAGGACACGCTGGCGCGCTTGTGGTGTGCGGTGGCGCCGCCGGCAAACCCCGCGTCCACGCCGCCTCCGCCCTTGCTTCAGGTAGACTGGTACGTGGTGGGCGCCATCCGCATGCACAATAGCGCCGCGCCGGTGCTGGCGAACGTGTTCCGGCAGTTTTTCGCCGCCTCGCCCGTGCCCACGCCCACCATTCCGCACCTTCTTGCAGAGGAAGTTCATCTCAACACGTCTCACCCGCAGATCACGAGCTCGACCACCGCGACGACCTCGTGCACGCTCAACGTCGCCCACCGCCTCCGCGAGGATGGTTTGTGTTTCTGGTCCTTCAACACCACCTTCCAGCCCTGGTGCGTCGAGCCGGATGGTCGGCGGCTTTATGCCTACCCCATCACATGGGGGCTGTTGCTGAGCGTGGCGACGGGGCACAGCTGGCCCGCCACCGTGCACCCCGGCACCCGCGCGTACCCACTTCGCGAAATTCGATCTCTCTCCGTGGAAAACGGCTACCAATGGGTGACACCACTGTCCTCCGATGCGCTGTACGGTACGCGCCGTGCATCGACTGATGTCGGGCGCGCAGGCGGGCTGCAGCTCGCATGCAACATCGTGCCCTCCACTACTGTCGCGCAGCGCGTGAACAAGAGTGCGGCGTCGACGCTGCCGTCGCTGCGGCTGTGGTCCGCGCTAGACGCCCTCGCCACACCATCCAGCGGCGCGGAGCGTGATCGAAAGGCAGTCTCACGGCAAGAGACGACGACTCCGACTACCAAGTCGGTGACGGTCACCGTCCACTCCCCGGCGGCGACGGCCACGGTGACCTTGGCCTCGTACGTGCGGACGCTGCTGAGCCGGCAGGAGTCATGGTGGGCGCGGGTACGGCGTTGCCAGATGGCGCCATCCGAAGCTGGCGCGTTGGCCGTGCAGGTGCCGCCGACGGCTTCATCGGCACACAAGCGGGTTCTCCCGTTGCTACTGCGGCGCCGCGCCTCGTTTGCCAGGCCGTCTCCTGCACAACGGCATCAGCAATATGACGAGGAGGACGGCAGGGGCAACGACGACGACGACAATAGAGGCCCCCTCGTGCACTGGAGCGGCGTTGATGCGACGGTGGTGCGCACGCTGCTTTCACGCCCGCGAGAGAGCCTCCTGCAGGGTTCCACCACCCCGCACTGTGAGCCGCCAGACTTCTGCGACCAAGCTCGCGACGGGCTCCTGTGGCGCGCGAGCGTGCGGCCTGCAGATGTCTTTGTCGAGGGCACGGACGGTCTATACATTGAGTGACAGAGCGTCGTGAAGGCAGGTGGGAGAAGGCTTCGCACGCGCCTTTCCGCGTGTGGCTCCCGCGCCTCCCCTCCCTCGCTTTCTCGAGCACGCGATCCTTTCCACCCAGATACGCTGCGCCTCTCTTCTGTCACCCACCGCCTTTCTGCTCTGCCGCCGAGGGGAGAACACCCTTCTCAGCGCGTGCTATTCCAAGTTCCGGTGCGCCCCCACCCCCCCACTCCGTGAGTGCGTGGGAGGAAGCCGGGCAGAGCCCCTCCCCCCCATCCCTGCCACCATTCCCCCATTGCCGCATCACCCTTCACCACGGCAGGGTCAAGTCCTAGATGGCGCTGCGCTAACGCTTGCCGCGACAGTGCGCGCGTCTGTGCCACCCATGTGCTGGGCAGGGCGCCCGCGCGGGTCGTGTGTGTCTCCCTCGGGCCCCCGCTGTCCATCGGTGGGTGGCCCCGAGGCGACCTGCGAGGCGGAGGGGTGGGAGGGCAGAGTGTGAGGGGCAGGGGGGCCGCGCGCTCAGCCGACCGAGTCGGCGCACGGCCGTCATACGCGGAAAGACCCCTAAGGCACCGTAATCGCCGTTGGGAGGGAGGAGCCACACGGCTTTGTGAGCACGTGGATGGATGTAAGGATTCCTACTGCTTGTTCCGCAGCCCATTAAGCACCCTCCCGTCCCGCGCTCTCCCTTGCAGAGCTCATGCGTGTACTCACGCAAGCATCATCATCATCTCCTCGCCCTCTCTCCCTCCTCCTTCCTTCTCTTTCCTGCTCCGTGCAGGATCAATTTTTTTGTTTTTTTGGAATAGTCGAGCACGCAGAACAATGTCACTGCCTTCGGCAGAAGAGGCGGCGGCGCCGGCCGTGACCACGACGGCACACAAAGCCCCTGCGGAGATCAGTCAAGACAGCCCCCTCTACTCGCTCTCTCCCCTCGATGGTCGCTACAAGCGTGACACGACCCCGCTGCGCGCCTACTTCTCCGAGTACGCGTTATTCAAGTATCGCGTGCAGGTGGAGGTGCTGTACTTCGAAGCGCTGTGCAAGGAGGTGCCGGCGATCACGCAGCTTCGCGGCGTCACCGATGCGCAGCTGGGGGAGCTGCGGGCGACCACTTTCGAGAACTTCGCAGTCGACGATGCAAAAATAATAAAGGGCATTGAGGCGGTCACGAACCACGACATCAAGGCCGTCGAGTACTACCTGAAGGACAAGATGTCCGCCTGCGGCCTCGAGGCCGAAAAGGAGTTCATCCACTTTGGGCTAACGTCGCAGGACATCAACAACACCTCGATTCCGATGCTCCTGCGCGACGCTCTGCACCACCACTACATTCCAACGCTGGATCAGCTGATCGCGCTTCTCAAGAGCAAGCTGCCTGAATGGGATGTCCCGATGCTGGCGCGGACGCACGGCCAACCGGCGAGCCCGACGAACCTGGCGAAAGAGTTCATGGTATGGATTGAGCGGCTGGAAGAGCAGCGGACGATGCTGCTGAGCATCCCAAACACAGGCAAGTTCGGCGGCGCTACCGGCAACTTCAACGCGCACCTCTGTGCGTACCCTGGCGTGAACTGGCTGGACTTTGGGGAGCTCTTCCTGAGCAAGTACCTTGGCCTCCGCCGTCAGCGCTACACAACTCAGATCGAGCACTACGACAATCTCGCCGCCATCTGCGATGCGTGCGCGCGGCTGCACACGATCTTGATGGACCTGGCCAAGGACGTGTGGCAGTACATCTCACTCGGCTACTTTGATCAGAAGGTGAGGGCGGGCGAGGTCGGCAGCAGCGCGATGCCGCATAAGGTGAACCCGATCGACTTCGAGAACGCTGAGGGCAACCTGGGCATGAGCAACGCCGTCCTCGGCTTCCTTTCAGCGAAGTTGCCCATCTCCCGTCTGCAGCGCGACCTCACAGACAGCACGGTGCTGCGCAACCTCGGAGTTCCGCTTAGCCACGCCCTCATCGCGTTTGCCTCCCTGCGCCGCGGCATCGACAAGCTCCTTCTCAACAAGGACGTCATCGCCTCGGACCTAGAGGGCAACTGGGCTGTGGTCGCGGAGGGCATCCAGACCGTGCTGCGCCGGGAGGGCTACCCGAAGCCGTACGAGGCACTCAAGGACCTGACGCGCGGCAACGCGCATGTTACGGAGGAGACGGTGCACCGCTTCGTCCAGCAGCTCGAGGGCATCACAGAGGAGGTGCGGCAGGAGCTGCTCGCCATCACGCCTTTCACGTACGTGGGCTACACGGCGCATCCCTGAGAGAACGAGAAAAGGAAGCGCAACAGCCTCGGGAGTCCAGTGGTGAACCGAAGCGCCTCGTACGCGCGGAGGAGGAATAGACGTGGTGCTGTCGCTGCCTGTTGTACACGTCAGCGGCGAAGCGGGTTGCATTATGGGTGAGCGCGACGACCCTCTTCTCTCTGGCAGGGAGTAGAGGGGGGAGTCGTCTCTGAGCCGAGGTGAATAAGAACTGTCGTTGCCGTCTCCCTCAGCAGCAGCAGTTGTAGCGTTACTAGCGTGCTGCGGAGAGAGAAACAGCGGCGAGGTTTGACCATCTCCCCTCAATCCACCTTCTGCACCACTCACCACCCCTGGCGCACGCACACACACACACACATACACACTCCTCCCTCCCGCTGAGTAAGGCACACATGCATATAGCAGCAGCAGCGGCGGCGGCGGCGGTCCTACTCGAACGTCTGCTGTCCGCTCTTAGTTTCCTTGCCGCACGCATGTCGTGCCAAGGCTACATGTTTTTCGAGGTTTTTCGTTCGTTTCAGTAGTGGGAGTCGTGATAGGCGCGCCGCGTACGCGTCTCCCTTGTCGGGCGGGCGCGAGGGAGAGAGGGAAAGCGGGCGGTGGGGGTGCGTAGGCCCTCATCATGTGTGCGCACCCGTACAGACAGCAGAAACAGTGGCCTCCCCTAGTGGGCGTCAGTTGAGTTCCTGCCATTGTATCCTGCACCGAGGAGGAGTACGCGCGTGCGATTCTCTGCGCGCAATGTCTCTGTGATGTATGGCGCATAACGCCACTCGCCAACTTAGGGAAGAGGGGAGAGTGGGCAAAACAAAGGCGTTGCTCTGGCAGCAACGTATACCGGCATCAATGGCGCACCGCCTGAACGCCGCGCCGGTAGAGACAGCGAAGTGGCAGAAGTGGCTATCAACGCCTAATAAAAGCATGAAGCGACAACGCCTGAAAACCGTTGCTGGAGCGGCAAGCGGGTGCGGCGGCGGCGGTGACTGTCCCGTCACCCTCTTCATCTCTCGCTCTCTCACCTCTCTGCCTTTGATCAGTGCGCCATCATGCAGACAATGACGTCTGCAGTTCTGCAGAGAAGCACCCGCATATGTGCGTGGACTCACCACCACCACCACCCTTCTTATTCTCTCTCGCCTGGCCCACCCGCTACTCACCGTTTACGCACACCCACAGAGACGCGCGCACGCACCGGCACCACCTCCCTCGCCGAGCCATGCAACGCCACCGGCATGAAGCACAGCGAAACAATGCAGGCGCTGAAGTACGCGCGGAGGGCGGGGATGGAGCACGTGAGCGAAGATCAAACAAGGTGGCTCGCACGGGCGGCTGTTGCGGCGGCAGTGCCGTTTGATTAGTCGGCAGCGCGGTCCCTGTCGGCTCTCGCTCGCTCTCCGGTAAACTGCCGTCGGCATCGCCAACACCGTCGGCTGCGCGATGACCCGCCCAGCGCCACGGATGGCGACTAGTCTCGCCGCTTGGCCCGAGCGCAGCGCGACGAGGCGGTGCGGAGAACGCTCTTCCCCCACTCCGTCTACTGCGTTTCCTTCTCTACGAGGTTGCTCGATCTGATCAGCAACTCTCAGCATAGCATGGTCATCGCCGGCGCGAACTCGCTCAGCTTGACGCTCGGCATAAGGCATTGTGTGGGCTCTCATCATCTCCATGAAGGCCTTTGCAGCCCTCCGCATGTCGCACACCATCTGCATGACGCTCAGGTTCACCGGCACCATCATAGGCGTGCTCATCTTGAGCTTCGTCGGCGACATTGCCCGCGGCAACGACACCAACTTACTCGTCGTCTTTCTGATCGGCATCGCCTTCATGGAGACATCCTCCTCGTACGGCGAGACGGTAGACTTGTTGTTTGTACAGCGCTACCCGCCGCCCATTGTCGGCACGGGGGAGGGGGAGGGGTACGGGTATCTCCGGCGCCATCACGCCCCTTCCCTTGATCGAGCTCACGTGCGCGGGGTCGTTCACCAAGCCCATCTTCCTCATCACGCTTCCAGTGGCGGTCGTCCACTGGTTCATCTTCACTATGGGCCTCCTCGCACCGCACAATGTCGTGGCAGTAGCCTACGCGGACGGCCGTCGGCCACCCGAGGTGGGTGCGCCTGCACGGCGGCTTGGAGGAGGAGGGGGGAAAGATGGATGAGGTGAAGGCGATGGGCTCCGCCATTGCAATAAGAGACCTCACGTACATGATTGCCATGAACCCGCGCGGGTTGTTCCGGTAAGCGATCCCCGTGCCAGCCTCTGGGACGCGGACGCCATGGAGGCCGTCGTGTACATTGCCGAGGACGTGGCGCACTTCATGGCGCTGTTCGACTGCTACTGCAAGGTGCCGAGGGAGGGCAGCTTCCGGGTGGCCGGCCCCAGCACAATCACGTCGGTGTGCTATCAACTCGGACCCACCCCCCTCATCTCCCGCAGCTCGTTGATGCGTATCATCATGCGATGGATCGTTGTTATCTAGATCATTCCGACCGTGAGCACCGTTGGCTGGCTCGCGCTGGTCAAGGCGAAGTTTGTCTCCATCCCCACGAGCCGGTCTTTTGAGACGGGGGTTGCCACTCTTGCTCTTCGCCTAAATACTGCTTAGCGGTGTGCCGTAAGTGGACGTGTTCTTCCCTCCCCTGTGTCGCGGCAGACCACTGCAGCAGTGTGAGGGGAGGATGCGCTGATCCGCAAGTACCTCGACGGGTCGTCTTTCAGTTTGGGATGGCAACGACGGCGAAGCGGCGAGGACGACGAGTGGTCCGGAGGTGGTGGTCAAGACGGCGGCGACGGGCACCCCACATGCGGCGCCCCTCGCGGCCCAAGACGAGGACGGTTGTATCTCTCTCCGTTGCTGCCGATGGCAGTCCTTTTACGAAGAAAGAGGGAAGGGAGCATCCCGCACAGCGACAGCGACGAAGACATTGGAGGGGCGGCGGCGGCGCCGACGCGGATGACCACGGCGCCCAGACGGCGAGGCGGAGAACAAAAAACCGAGTCGAATCCGCCGCGCCATGGTCAGCATTCCGCATCAGCACCTATCCTTGACATGACTTCCACGGGCACGATCTTGTCGATCGAGTCCACGCGTGTAGAGGGATGGAGGCACCCCAGACAAGCGCGCCATCGCGCTCTCCACCGTTCGCCTGACGGTATGCCGCCCCACTCGTGAAACCCGCGAGAAGAGAGAGGGAGAGGGTGGTTGACGGAAACAAAAAGTTTTAAAGGGTGCTGATGGGCGTTATTGCCCCCTCCCCCTCCGGCTCCTCTCCGCTTCGCGATTCGTTGTCCTCCCTTCATTGATCGTTCCCTGGTGCTCAGTTCCATGTGTGCTTGGGCATGCGTGCGTGGGCGTGTCCGGATAGCTGCGTGCGAACGCGTCGCCAGCACGGCACGCGTGCACTGGAGGAAACAACATCGAATTCAGTACCGATGCATGGTAGCCCTACATGTCGCTCTCCCGCGCCACCATCCGCCTCCGCGATTCGCATGGATGTGTCAGCGCCCCGCTCGCCAACGGAAAACAAAAAGGTACGGAGGAAGTCGCGGCGGATGCGGAGAGGAGGCGCGTGCCGGCGTGCTGGCAGCGACAGCCTTTTCTCGGCCACAACGCACACGCGCCATGCGAGCACCGCGTCTGGTGTGCTTGCCCTTATGGGGAGCTCCTTGCTTTCCGTTCGTTGTGTTCTCGTTGTGTTCTGATATTCTCCCGTGCGGCCTGTGCAGGTGGGCGCAGACCTGCTCCTCGCCCTCACGCGACGCACCGCTTACGTTCCATCTACCTCAGCCTCTGTCTCCCCTGCGCGCTCCTAAACACGCACACACACAAATACACATACAAACAACATATCGGCAGTCTCATCACCTCATCCGCCCCCCCCCCCTTCATCCTCTTCCCACGCCACACACACACACACACACCGCCCCTCTCCCGCAGCCCACCCCTCTTCCGCTCTCGCACACGGACGCGCAGACGCGAAGAGCCGCACATCAAGCGACGAGTACAAGCGAAGGGGAACGAAGCGAGCGAACGTAGAAACCCGCGCACGCAGGTGCCTTTTCAGCGCCTCCTATCTCCCCCCTCCCCTCAACACACACGCACATACACACCTTCTTCACATCATTAGCTCCGCAGCCATGTCGTACCCACCGACGGAGGCGGATGTGATCAGCAACGACAGCCTCTTCTCCGACTCTGTCGAGTTCGACGCAGCGGAGAAGCCGATCGCTGCCGAGGATGTTCACGGCTTTGCTGAAGCGAAAGAGCAGCCTCTTGGGCACGACGACCGCGGCCTGCCCACAGATGATGCCGTGATGCACGCCGGTTCGCGGTACCCTGAGGAAGAGCCGGCCGGGCCGCCGCCGCCGGTAACGAATGCCTTCATGAAGCCACGCAAGACAGCGACGAAGCCGCCACGGGAGTGGGTGCCAGTGAACCTGCAGGTGCCCGAGGAAGACCAGGAGGACGAGTTCGACATTGGCACCGCTCAGAAGCCCGTGTACGAGAGCCCGGAAACCCCTGCGGCTACCGGTGGTGCTGCTGCGCCAAAGGTACGGTTCGTGAACGGCGAGCCCGACATCAGGGGCGAGGTGACGAACTGCTTCGAGGAGCCCGGGTTGCTCTACCGCATCGTTGACCGACCGAACAAGACGTGGGCCTTCTACAACGACAGCCGTTCCTTCGAAGTCCACGTTGTGTGCACGTTTGGCAAGCACAGCAAGATCACGCCGCTCGAAAACACGAAGATGACGCGTGATGAAAGCACGGGCGAGTACGTGATGGAGTTGACCGTCTACCCTGGCGAGACGGAGCCCTTCATCAAGGGCTTCGTGAACGGCTTCTCGAGCAAGCTGAGCGCGCTGCCGCTGTCGCAGGAGTACTTCCAAGCTCGCAGCGAGGCACAGAATCAGCAGGTTGTGCAGGTGGAGATGGACGCCATCCGCGCCATCGCCGGCGACGAGACGGATGCGGAGCGCATTCTGCAGATCTGCCTGGAGAACGGCCTACCCTTTGTCGACCTCTCCTTCCCGCCTGTGCAGTCGTCCATCGAGTCTGGGGCGGCGAAGCCGTTCAAGCGGCTGCCGTGGGGCCGGCCACGCATGTACGTGAAGCCGGAGCTGCACGACCAAATTCGACTCTTCCGCAACCGCATCTGCCCCGGCGAGGTCGAGCAGGGCGAGCTGGGTGACTGCTGGCTCATGTGCGCGGTAACCACGCAAGCCGAGGACCCGACAGTGGTCATGCAGATGTTCCGGCACCCGAAGGGCGCCGATTCGGCGCGGTGCGAGCGCGCTATCGGTGCGTACCGCGTGTCCTTCAACAAGAACGGTCTCTGGCGCAGTATCCTTGTGGACGACTACTTTCCTGTCATCGCCGGCGCGCCGGCCTTCGCTCACAGCCGCGACCTGTGCGAGCTGTGGCCGGCAGTTCTCGAGAAGGCGTTTGCCAAGATGCACGGCAGCTACGCTATGATCCAGTCCGGTGATCCGATGCACGCACTGACAGACATGACGGGATTCCCGGCCATGCGCATCGACGAAATGGTCGCCAAGGCGGCCGTGCACAACGGCCGCGACCTGGAGTCGCAGATGATCCAGTGGCAAAGGAAGGGCTACCAGGCCATCCTCACGACGCCCGGCAAGGCGCCGGCGATTCCGGCGGATGCGCAGAGCTCGCCGGACTTCTCCGACCAGCCCGAGATGGAGGAGGCGTTCGCCGGTACCGGCTTCCTGCCCGGCCACGCCTACTCCGTGCTGGACGTGAAGGAGTTCCAAAAGGGTCAGATCCGCCTGATATGCCTGCGCAACCCGTGGGTGCACGGCAGCGGATGGACGAGGGCGTGGGCGTGGGATGCCCTGGAGTGGCAACAGCACCGCGATATCGCCACCGCGTGCGGCTTCAGCAAGCACAAGGGCGACACTAGCATCGTCTGGATGACCTTCGAGGATGCGCTCAAGTATTTCATCGGCGGTGGTGTACTTTTCCGCGCGCCGGCAGCGCACGACGCGCGCGTGCCCATTACCTTCGCCGACTGCAAGCCCGGCGCCGTCTTTCAGGTGTCGGTGAAGGCGCCGATGGACGTCACGTTCATCTTGTCGAACATGGACCACCGCGGCATGCACGTCGACGAGGCAGGTGCGGCCGAGTCCGACCCGAACAACATAGACTACCCACCCGTGATGCTGTCGCTTGCCGCGCCGGTGCCCAAAGAGACGGACGTGTACCAGGTCGTGCAGAACTCCTCGACTGACATGACGCAGCCGTCGGACAACGCGTGGCTGTTCCTGCAGGCGCGCGAGATTGCCATGACGTGCCACCTGGAGCCGAGTGCCGCGCCGTACCTGCTCATTCCGCGCCTCATGGAGGGCGACGAGACAGTCGGCAACGGCAACGGCGGAGGCGAGGACATGCGCGATTTTGTGCATCCGATCTACTACGTCAACGACTACGTCCACCTCTTCCGGAACGCGCCAAGCGTGAAAGCGAAGGAGATTGCCGTGACCATCGGTTTCGAGGCGGATGAGGAGATCGGTGATAACATCGTCGTGGTCATGTGCAAGATAGGCGAGGGCAACGCCGTCTTTGAGAACTTTCCGAAGTTCCCGACGGACGACGTGGAGCCGCACGAGGAGGAGCTGTACTTCCAGACCAAGGAGAGCAACTGCGGCTATGCGCAGGAGAAGGCCGGCACGGCCATCTACTGAGATCGCCTCAGGCCTCTTCTCAACAAAAAGAAACATTTTCCCTATGGCTGTGCGTTAGGGATGCGTGAGAGAGAGAGAGACGAGGAAAGAGGGTGCGTGTGTGCGAGAATGCGATGAGCTTCAGCACAGCCGTCGTGTCCTTGTCAACGTCGGTTGCGTTCGGTGATGTTCGATAAAATGAGGTGGCCGACGCGACATGGCCAAAGTGATGCCAGGTATGGCGCCGTTGGAAGAGGGACGAGGAGGGAGGGAAAGAGGGAGGGTGTTGGTGTTTGAGAGGGAGTGAGTGCGACTCTTTTCTCCGGAAGCACATCACGGCTTCCGGTGCCGCTCGCTTCCTCAGGCACCCACACGCCCGCCCGCATCCTCTCTCTACCTGTCTCTCTCGCTCTCTTCCCTGGGCTCCCATCTCTTCTTTTCCAGTTGTTTGACAGCGGAGGAGTCCATCCAAACAAATCTGTGAGCATATGGGGGCGTGTGTGTGTGTGTGTGTGTCTCTTGCGTTCCACCACAGCACCCCTGCACACCAACACACGCATCCCTCATCGCTTGCAGCCCCACTGTCGCAGATGATACCGAAAGAAGGAGCGGGGGGTACTTGCCCTCTCGTGCGGTCGCTCGAGGAGTGCTGCACCGGTCCTTTTCTGCCCTCCCCCTCCCCCTCTCCATCTCCTCCCGATCGCGTAGCGACTTTCCTTCTCGAAGCTGCGTCGCTCTCTTTGTTGTTGTTCACGTTTTGGTTTCACGTATGCCGGTGCCGGTTTGTCCATACATATATACGCATATACATATATACATATATATATATATATACATATGTGTGTATATATGTGTGTATATGCGTATATATGTATCTGTGCATATGTATCTAATATATATATATATATTCCATGTACATTCTGTGTACACATCTTAGGCTTTTTGTATATGTGTATACATGGGTGTGTGTGTGTGTGTGTCAACGGTGCTGATTGGCGTGCCGTGCGTGTTTTCGTGTCTCTCTTGCTTGCCGTTGTTGTTGTTTCCAACCACCACCACCTCTGCTCTTTGTACGCTTGGGTTTGCTTCGATTCGCCCGTTGCTGAACTCCAGCTCATCCGTCCATGCCCCACCTCTCTCTCCATCTGTGTTTTTCTGCACGTCTGTCTGTGTGTACTTGGACAGAAACAAGTCGACGTGGCACTGCTCTTGTCCCTCCCCCCCCTCCCCCCAGACCCACCCCTCACTACCAACACCCACCTCAACCCTTACCACTCTCCCCCACCCACCCACGCCGCTGCCTCTCGTCAGCCTTCAACTGACGGTGGTCAGCAGGAGAAACGGCTGAGGTGAAGGATTGGTGGGGTTCGCCTAGAATGTCGTGTAGCACACATGTCGCCGCACCTATTCAATTTTTTTCGTGCTATACCAGTGTATCTACTAATTACAGATTTCAAACTCACAGGCACGTCGAGCACACGCAGACGGAACAGTGCGCCACTTGCGTCTGCTTCTGTGGAGTGCTTCGGTATGTGTGCACGTCTGTTTTGGGGGATGGGAGTAGATGGGGGTGGGTTGGTGGATGTTGCCGTCATCGCTTGCCCGCACCAGCGCCACCACCTCACACGCACACATACATACGTACATACACAACCCCATACCTGTGCCTCTCCGCCTCCCCCCTCCCACTCCACCAAGCCACCTCATGCATCACCCTTGCTAGAGCAGTAGCAGTGATTCTGATTATTCTTCAGGTTTTCATAGTCACCACATTCTGTGTTGTCCCCCGTTGTCGTTGTTTCTCTTGCGCGTGTCCTGTTATTATTTGTGTCCCTCTCTCTCCTCTCTCTCCCCCTTCGACAGTCGTGTGTCGAAGTGGACATGCGTTGGTGTTGTCTCTCTATATATATACATATGTATACATATGTGTGTGTGTGTGTCGGTGTGTGTCTCACCCTCCGACGGCAACATGACTGCCGCGATCGCCCTTTGAAGTAATCGAAGGTCGGCGTGAAACGCACGGAGCGAAGGGCACACGTGCACGCCATCACGGATAGACACAGATGCAACAGGGTGCGCACAGTACCACTGAACTTAGGTGCACGCTCTCTATGCGCTCCACGAGCAAACGAAAACAACGGAGAAGGCTTCATCAAGTATCTACGACCCTTGCGCACCTTGCATGCATGTCATGAATGTGCTCTGCTTGATATCTTGCCTCATTTCGTGGCTGTACCCCCGCTCTCTCTCGCTGTGTCACCTACCCCGCCCCACCCTTCATCCTAGGTGCTCGTGTTGTTGTTGGCGACTCCTCTTGTTTTGTTGGACTTTGACTGTGCGTATGCACGTGCCTTGATGAGCGCCACTCCGTGCGTCTCCTCGTACCCTCTTCCTCCCCCCTCCCCTCCCCTCTCCCACACCTCTCATCATGTCCTCTCCCTCACTCTCACCATCTCTCCCCATCCGCACGCCTTCCTTCACGCATCCACAGACACATGCACGCCCCCTGCCTTGCTGTGACCACTTTTGTCGAGTGGCGTCTCGGTGCCTGTCTATGTGTCTGTGTGTGTGTGTGTGTGTCTGGTATTCTGTATGTTTGTGCCTATGTGGGTATCAATGTATGCTTGCGCTTTACTCGTGTGCGTGCGTGCGTGCGTGCGTGCGTGCGTGCGTGCGTGCGTGTGCGAGTCTCCCTCTCTGTTCATCTCCTCGTTGTCTTTGTTTTTTTTTATGTTTTTGTTTGCCATATGCCTTCTTGCTGGGGAGGGGGCGGTGTTGGCGAGAGTAACGGATGGTCGCCGCCCGCTCCCATCATGCACCCTCTGTTCTCTGCTTGTTGTATCGTCGCCGCCTTCTTCACACACACACACGCACCTCTGTCGGGCTGGTTGGACGGCCCTGTGTACTTGCAGCAGGCGTAGTCTGGGCCGAGAGACACCCATCCATTATGAGAGTGTGGCGAGCAAGGAGAGATGATCTGACTCCAGGCAAACAACAGCAACAACCACAGACGAAAAAGAGCGACGATTTAGCTGCTCCTGTGCGTGCTCGCCAGTTGAGGATTGTGGGGCGGGGGGAAGGGGGCGTCTACAAGGGCGAGCAAGTCCCACGTGTGGAGGAACGTCAGTTCGATGGGCGTGCTTCTCTACGTCGTCCCCTCGACCGCCACCACCACCCCATGGTCTCTCCCGCCATGTCATAAAGACACACGTACGCACGCCTGCCCCGGTGCTCGGCGGTGCCCTTGGGCGAGTTTGCTTTGTGGTGAGTTCACGTGTCGTGATGGCGGCATCGCGGCACGGCACAACCTTGTCTCCTGTTTTGCCCCTACCGTTGCTCGCACCTCTCTCCTCCTCCCACTCTCGAGCCTCTCCCTCTCTAGGTGCTTGCTCAACATATCTGGGGTGCACCCCATATCCCTAGCCTCCTGCTTCGCCATCGATACCCCCGAGTACTGTGGCGGGTCAACCGACTTTTTCACCTCTCCCCTGTTCACCACCACCACGCAGCGTCACCTCGCGCGCAGCGCTCTCGCTCCCTCTCTCCCTCCTGCTGCTTCCACTGCTGCTGTTGTAGTTTCCGGCTTCATTGCTCAAGAAACGTGGGCGGCTCTCTCTTGAGTTCAGGGTCTGACGGCGCGCGCGCATACGAATATGTGTGCGTGTGTGTGTGTGTGTGGCTCTCATAGTACCTCCCCCTCTTGTCGTCAGCGGCCTCTGCCACTGCTGAACACATCACCTCCACATCGCCTGCTCATTGGCTGGGTTCTTTTATCCTCTCTCTGTGTGTGCGTGTCGGTGTGCACCCCTTTCCCTCCCCACGCACACACACACACACGCACATCCCTCCCGCGTGTCGCGCCGTGCTTAGGTGACCCTCGTCCTTCCGCTAAAGGAACCGGATATCGTGCCGTGTTATCGTTGCTTTACGTGTGTGTGTGTGCGTGTGTGTGTTTGTGTGTTCTGTACGGCATCGCCTCACTCTCACCACCGTCTCCGCCACCATCGCCACCGCCACACACACGCACGCACACACGAGCGCAGCAGACTCAGACGAGGCGCGCGTGTTGTGGCTGGGAGTTTGTGTGTTTTTTCATCGCTCGAAGTATTTTGCATCTGCGTCGCTATCGAGACATCACCGTCAAGAGCCATCACCGGCAGCACTGCCTCTCTGCATCCCCCCTCCGTTTCGGAGCATTCATAGAAAGGAAGGGTGTCCGGGAGCAGGCCGACGCCTTGCGTAGACGACACGCAGTCGCCGAGAGAGACGGGCTTGGGTGTCGCAGTACATCGTGGCGGAGAACGCTGCTATAGAAGCCATGGTTCCAACAAGCAGAGGAGATGGAAGACATCTGAATCGCCTCCATCCCCAGCGATATCAGCTGCAGCAGCAGCAGCTGACGTCGTCGTCTTCTATCGCAGGCTGTGAAACCTCCCACCCAGCAGCGCCAAAGACGGCGGGTGTCGAAGGCGGTCGCATCAACAGTGTTAGTGGTAGCGGTGCGCAACCGCGTCAACACTATCGACGAGCACGCTCGATCCACATCACACTTCGCAAGACGCGCTCCGGCAGTCGCCCTGTGAACGCGCAGCGCGACAGCTCGATAGGCGTGAGCCGCGACCTCGGTGCTGCCACAGGTGTCGCCGGAGGGCGGACTCCCAATACACGCCAGCGCCACGGCAGCTTCGGAAGTGCCTCGGGCGCGCTCGGCGATGCAGTGTCGCCCACCTCGACTGCGACAGTGACCGGAACCCCAACAGGCGCAGGAGGCGCAGCAGCGTCGTCGCCCTTCAAGTTCCCAGCCGTTAGCGGATGTGTCTCGCCTAAGCTCACCCCGCGCCACCACGACGACGTGGCCAACAGCAACAACAACCCGAATAGCTGTGGCTCCTCCCGGATTATGAACTCACCTAGTTACACCCCGTACATTCTCCACACGCATGGGCGCAGCGGGGACGGCACAGCAGCTGCGGCCGCCCCGGCAATGAACATGCAAACCACGGCGGCAGCGGCCACAAACGTGGGGTCCTCGTCGTCGTCCATGGTGGGTGGCGCCGGCAGCAGCAGCAGCGTCGGTCCGTCCTCAGGCAGCTGTGTGCCCACGGTGCACGGCGTTGGTTACTTCAACACTTTTGTGAAGGCGATACATCCGTCCGACATGAAGCAGGCGCTGCTGCCGCCGAACATGCGTGACCGTGCCGTGGTCCTCGACATGACACACAGCAACCAGGTAGCGGAGGCTACGGCAGCGCATCGCCGGCCCTTCTCGTCGGGTGCGAATTCACGTCGGAACAGCAGCTTCTGCGGCAATCACGGACGTGTGCACCACCATCCCTCCGTGTCCAGGGCGCAGGCCGTCTCGCAGCGGAGTTACGCAAGCGGCTCCAACGGCGGCCTGCGCAGCAGCAGCAGCATGAGCGGCTTCCACACTGCTGCCGGCATCTATAACGGCAAGAACAGCAACCACCACCACGCAGCCGCGACGCATGGCGTCAATGACTGTGCGCTTCCATATCCGGAAAGCGCCTCGGCTGCGCCGCATCCGCAACCGCACCAACAGCAGCAGCCGGGCCATCCGCCGTCGCCCGCGTGGCGGGGTCACCTCTCCAGTATGCCGACTGTGAACCTCGGCACCTCGCCTCGCCTTTTACCGTCTGCAGTGCCCGCCGCCGCGTCTGACCAGGAGGATCAACACCGCCGTCACTATCGCGCGCGCAGCTACACGGTGGGGGGCCGGGTTAGCAGCAGCCGCAGCGGCGGCGGTGCCATGGTCGCTGCCACCGCTGCGGACGCCACGACACCAAGTGCTAGCGGCAGCGTTGGCTACGTGGACAGCGCCACCTCGCCCAGCCCGAACCGCTCCGTCTCTCTCGCCTCCTCCAGCCCTGCTGCTGCAGCGCCGGTATTCGGCGCCGTGGCGACGACGGCAGCAGGGCAGTGCTCCCGCACCTCCACCTTGATCCGTCACCCCAGCGTGAGCAGGGCGGGGTCCTCGGTGGAGACAACGATGACGGCCATCACGGCCACCTTGCCGCCAGCGCCGCCCCTGCCAGCGTACGCGGAGAGCAGAGCCTCCTCTGCCGTCACAGGCACGATGACGCCGCGGACGCCGCGACCAGCCAACGCCGCAATAGAAGCAGCGGCAGCGGGGGTCAGCAGTGCGCGACGGGGCACCCGCCTCATCGAACACCCGAGCCACGGCGCCTTCTCCGGGCACCAGCGGAGCGTATCTTCAGATATTGTGAACGGTCTCGACGACTCTGTCGACAGCGTGCGATGCGGCAGTTTGCCGAGCGCGTCGAACACGTCGGCGGCTAACATGATGGGCAGCGCGAGCGGCACGTCGGACTGCTATAACTACGGGAGTGCCACGGCGGCTAGTCGGCACGGTGGCACGGCGGTCTTTGCCGCCTCTCACCGATACGCTAGAGACAGCGTGGCGAGCGAGGATAAGGCAGACGACGAGGGCCGCCGTCATCGCGGTCCGCTCCGTCGCTACAGCACAACACTCACGAACACAACGACGGAAGACGAGGACGAGCCGCAGCAGCAGCTGGCTCAACCGTCAACCCTTGAGCTGCTCCGCGGTAATCACTTGAGACGGGAGAGCGGTGCTTGTGCTGGCGGCGGCAACGTCAATGTTGCTGTAGTGCTGAGTCGCGCGCGCGCCGCCCGCACGAGTGCGACAGGAGCGGCGGTCGCCGGTTCCACCAACCGCGATGGCTCACCGACGACCGCCATTGAGCGCTGGCGTGCGCAGGAGCAGCAAAGAAAGAGGGACGAAGAGCGGAAACAACAACAGCAGCGGCAGCGGCTAAGCGCACGGCAGTGGCGTGAGGCCTTTCACAGGCTCCAAGAGAAGCGCGTGCAGTGGCGCATGCGCGGCTACATTGGACGCGGCACCTCTGGCGTGGTATACGAGGGTGTCCTGGAAGACCGCAAGCAGACCCCGGTGGCAGTGAAGGTGCTAGAGGTCGGCGTTCCCATACCGGTCGACCTCGACACCTCTGGCGATGACGGCGACGGCCAGAGCAGCAGGCAGGCTCGGTACACTGAAAATAGCGGCACCCCCACAAGCGCTGCTGCTGCCGCTGCCGCGGATGCAGCGTACATGTCGCCCTCCCAGCAGGAGGCGCTCCTCGTGCTTCTACGCGAGGTGGAGATGATGGAGAAGCTGCACCACGAGAACATCGTCACGTGCCTGCGCTGCCAGGTCACGCCAGTGCAGGACCGATACTTGGAACTACACCAGCAGCAACAGCAGCAGTGCCGTGACGGTGGCAGCACCAATGGCAAGGGCCTCTCTGGCGCGGCGGCAGCTGGGAGAGACAGCGAAAGGGTCGGTGAGCGGCGGTACGACAGCGCCGGTCGTCACTATGTCGACAACGGCAAAGCCGCCGTCTGCGACGGCGCTTTCTCCGCAAGCCAGTCGCCGCAGCGCAACGCCGCTGCCCGCATTCCTGTCCAGGTGGAGATCGTGATGGAGTTGTGCAACCGCGGCACCATCTCCAGCGTCGTTCGCCGGTCGCCTGGCGGTCAGCTGCCAGTGAGGGTGGCTCGACGCTACCTGCGCGATGTGCTCAAAGGCCTCGCCTACCTGCACCGCAACAACTTTATTCACCGGGATGTGAAGGGCGATAATGTCCTCATCAGCGCAGACGATGTAGCGAAGTTGGCGGACTTTGGGTGCTCGCGGCGCATCGTGTTGACGAACAACGTCCACGGCACCGCTGACAGCGAGGGGACCACCAGCAGCATCGCCACCACACGCACCGCCGCGACAGACTCGCGCTTCACGACCATGGCGGAATATCAGTGGTTCGACACCACCGGCGTGGCGCAGACGATGGTCGGCACCCCCATGTTCATGGCACCGGAGATCATTCAGGCCTCGGGGCCGCCGTGCATGGCGACGCCAACAGCGAGCTCTCTAGCGTCTTCGAGCGGTGAAGGCAACGATGGCGGGCACGGGAGCAGCAGAAAGGCTACGTCACCGCCAGCACCGGTCGGCTACACCGCCTCGGCAGACATCTGGTCCTTTGGATGCCTCGTTCTCGAAGTCTTTGGCCGCACACCGTGGCCAACGTCGGGGAGCAACGCCTACCACCTCATGAAGCAGATCGAGCAGTCGGTTGCCGACCTCCCGCCTGGGGTGCCAGATGGCACACCGGCGGAGCTGCTGGGCCTGCTGCGCTGCTGCTTTCACCGTGACCCGCACCGTCGCAGTACGGCCCGTGCACTGCTCCGTGCACCGTGGATGACGTGCAAGGACGAGGAGCTGGAGGAGATGCCACCACGCAGACGCTATTAGAGGTGGCTACTGGGTTGCTCTTGCTACAAGTCGGCGACATGCATCAACTCACGCAGTACAGCCTGCGCATTCGTGTTGAGAGGTGGAAGGAGCGGGCGTGTTGCGACACCTCGTAGTTGGCGATATCGATGTGTGCACTGGTGGTGTCCTCTCCGTACCCCATAGCGTTTTCTTTCTTTTTTTATTATTCTTTGCGGGAGGACGGCTCTCCTCCCCCTCTCCCTCTCCCTCTCCGGCGCTGCCGCTCACACGCTCAAGGGCATGCTTTCTGTGAAAGATGTGTGTGTGCGTGTGTGCGTGCGTGTCTGACGTGGTGGTGATGGGAGGTTGGTAGATGTCCCCCTCTTGTGTGTGTTGTTATCATTGTCGTCGCTGCTGCTCTATTTCGGCTTGCTCGTAGACTTTGCGTTCTTACGGAGCCTCTAAAAGGAACAAACTCTTCTGCGTTGCTTGTCTGCGTGCATGCGTGCGTACGTGCGCGCGTTTCCCCATCCATCCTGCGCTGCATTCCTCTCTCCAATGATTTCCACCAACCCCCCATCCCCTCCCCTCCCTTCCCTTTCCTTTGTTTTTCTGCTAAACCGACACACGCACACACAAGCCCGTACACCAGAGCCACGCTGTGCTTCACCGTGAGCCTGCGCATTCATCACCCTCGTTCGTCTGCCTTGCCGAACATGTTGCCTGGAACGCAGCCCCTTGCATGACAGAGGAGGAGGTGTGAAGGAATATGGCGCTGCTGCCGTCGCCGATGCATCGTTGATGCGTGTCTGTGTGTGTGTGTGTGTGTGTGTTTATGTTGCTGTTGTCATTTTTATTTTCTTCGCCCCATCGTAGCGGTGTGTGGCAGTGCGTGCAACCGACGGTGCTGCTGAGCGCCACTGTGTTCGAGTTTCGCCGTCCGCCCGCCTCAATCTCACGCCGGCTCTCTGCGCCTTTTCGTTATGTGCTTGATCGTCCTCACGCTCATGTGGAGATCGTCAGTTGCGATGATGATGTGCCGTGGCGAGGGCGGTTTTGGCTCACAAAGCCCTCTCCCTCTCTCTCATGCTTTCACGGTCTCCCGTCTTTCTTGTTTCCCTCCCCCCCCCCCCAATTCTATGCTCCGCTCACCTTGTTTCTGCCTGTGTGTGTATGTGTGTATGTGTGTGTGTGTGTGAGCGTGCGCGTGCACTTCTCGCGTGCTCCGCATCTGTCTGTCCCTCTCGGGATACGATATAATGCATGCGTCGTTGATGACCCGTTCAGTCGTCCCCTTTTCAGGAGGCGTCGGGGAGGCGATCATCATCATCCCGCTTCTTCTGTTTTCATCATCGTGAGCATCTCGCTACCTCATCATTCTTGCTCGCATGCTGATCCCCTGCGTGTGCGTGTGTCTGTGCCTCTGAGTGTTGTTGCTGTTAATGTTGCGTGTGTCGATGTCGGAGCGATAGGGAGATGGAGGGCTCTGTATCCTTCCGCCGTCACGGACAACACCGCCCTAGTGTTTGTTGTTCTTTCTCGGCTACCCTCTCTTGCTTTCTGAAGTACCCACTTTCTCTAACCTCGCGGCTTGCGTGGGCCTGCCTGTCGTCCTGCCTTCATTCGTTAGCGCACTGCTGCCGTCATGTCCATCTCGCCTCTCCATATCTATATATAGATATCGGTTCATGTGCGCCTGCGTGTTTGAGTGAAGCGAAAGTTGTGCTGGCAACGCACTTGGCCACAGCAAGACACCCTACTGGCATCACCGCAGATGCAGTGTGTGTGTGTGAGCGACGCACACACGTGCGTCCGCGAGCCGCTTCTTCCCTTCGTCCTCCCATCCTTTCTGGCGTTGCGTTTTCTTTTACGTGCACCGTCTGTCGAGCGTTGCAGTGGAAGGGGGTTGCAGGACAGCACGCAAGTCGCCGTCGGTGGTGGTGCTAACAAGACCGGCAGCCCCAGCTCGGAAGATGATGCGCCCATGAGTATGTTGATATGACGCGATACTTCGTTTGAAAACGAAAACGATACTCGTACGAGCACGGCGTGAAGGTATGTGGAATGGAGCGGGGAGAGCACTGCCGTACAACTCCCCCCCCCCTGCGGCTTGTCTGCGCATAGACATACGCCGTCCTCGCTCTGCCCTGCCCTGGCCCCCTCTCTGCGCCTCCATACACGAAACCGTCCGCTCACTTGCACAAGAGTTTGTGGGGCACATGTGCGCGCGAGATGATTGTTAGAAAGAGGTGTGCCGGGGGCAGGTTGGGAGAGGGGAGTAAGCGAGAGATGGATCTCTCATCGCTCTCCGATCTCTCGCCACACGTGCCGCATCGAACTTCTACATGTGCGTGTGCGTGTGCTTCCGCTGCGGTGAGAGACTCTCGGACTCTTCCTCTCTGCCACGTCGAACTCCTCATCATCTCTCTTCTCTTCCCACTTCGTCTCCTCTGCATCCACTTGCTGTCCATCTGTCTGAGTGCCTCTGTGTATCGACGTGTGTGTGTGTCTGTGGAGGGGCGCGATCGACCTGCTTCTCGTCGGCGGTGCCGCTCTTGATCATTTCGAGTCCAAAAACGAAAAGTCAAGCCACGAAAAGCGGAGAAGCAACGGTGGTGTCACGGCTGCGTCTCTGCTGTGCCTTTATTGAGCCCCCCCCCGCCGCGCCATCCACGTTGCAACGAGCACGACAACACACAGCAAAAGGGAAGGAGTAGCGACAGCCCGACGTAGAAGCTGGCAGCTCAGCTCCGCCGTCAGTGCGAGCCCGCTCTCCCCCCCCTCCTCCTCCTCCACCCCCTCCCGACTCGCGCGTTGACTTTTCTACCGTACGTGTGCGCCGCCCCGCTTGCGGATTATTCCTTTCTTCTTTTTTTGTGGGGGTGGCTCCTCCCGCTATTCCTTGGTTGTCTACACGCGTCAATCTGCCGGTGTGTCTGTTGTCGCCCTGCCTGCAAGGGCGTGCGTGCGTCATCCGTTCCCATCTGTGCCGCGTGCAGCACACGCTTGCCCGCACGCAGTTGGGCGAGGGGGGACAAGGGCCAGGGCATACACATATACAACTAAAGGTGAAGACGGTCCATCCTATCGACCACATTCTCCGTTACCGTTACACAGGCACCCTCACACGCACGTGCGCAAGCAGCTGCGCTCCGTGGCCGCACGACGTCAAGCAAGCAAAGGCACACGGAGAGGGGAAAAGGGTGCGGGGCAGAGTGTGTAACACGCAAGCAGGCGTGCGTGCACCGCTGCGGCGCCACCCGTTCGGTGGGCCGCTCTTTCTCTCTATTAAGTGTAACGTCTCTGTCTTCAGGCTCGCTTTTCTTCGCTACCACTGTTGTTGTCGTGGCTCGCCTCCATCAACTTGTTCCCGTGTAGTCTCTCTCCTCCGCCCCCCCCATCCCTCTGCCTGCCTGCGTCTCTTGCGGTTTTCCTTCATCATCGCTGTCGCGCCTACGCCACCACCGCGTCAACGGACCCACCCAGCCGCCACTCCAACCAGCAGGGTGACAGCCTGGAAGGGAGAGACGGTAGGTAGCGTCGCCAACTCGCATCAGCACATCGCGGATGGAAGCGAAGCAGCGCAGATTTTCAGGAAAAGGAATGAGCAATGCATGTAGCACCGCGGCGCGGCACACGCCCGCGTTCGGCTCCTTCACAACGGTCCGTGCTGGGGAGCCGCCATCGCCGTCTACATCCCGTGCGCTGGCGCGATGGACCGTCCTCCCTGTTGCGCTTCTCGTCGTCGCGGCACTCGCCCCGGGCGTCTTTCAGCCGGCCCGCGCCGACGGCGGATTCAATGCGGCCACCGTCGCGTCATGCCCGTACGGCTGGTCCCTTTATTCTCCGCCGATGGCCATCCCCACCACCGACAGCGCTGCGGAGGCGCACCTGTGCGCTCGTGTATTCATCAGGACGCCCGTGCCTGCCTCATCCGCCGAGTCCCTCTGCACCTCGCTCTTCTCGAGCGGCAGCGACGCCCCTCTCAGCACAGATGGCATCACACCGTGGCCGTACGCCACTTACGCCTCCCCGCACGGAGTCGCCGTGCGCTCCGCAGCGGAGAACGCGTTCTTTAGAAGTCTGTTTTCGGACGCTTACAACGCTGGAGCGGAAGACGATGGCGTCGTCGTGCTCGGCGGCGCAGCCGGCTACGGCGTGGTGCACTGGTACGCCGACGTGAGCAGCAACGGTGGTAACGCGCTACATCAGCGACAGCAGATGCCAACCCGCGCTGAGCTGCTGGAGATGCAGAGCCCTAGTTGGTTGAACAGCTCGCGCGCAGCACACACACGAGGAGGCCTCCCGCAACAGCTCGCGCAGACGACAGCGGTGGAGGCAGCGTCGGCAGCAGAGGTCTCCGCAGGCAGCGCGGCGTACACGAACTTCGCCGCTGATGTGGACTGGCAAAGGCACTCAGGTTTGATCGCGATGCGCGCGAGTGGACAGTGGACGTTGCTGACGTCTGCAGCGTCGGCGCACGCATTCGCGTGCGCCTTCAAGGCGGACTTCACCGTCATCCCGCCTGCCACCGCGTCCTCTAGCAGCGGCAACGCGCACGGCACCTCCTCCTCGGGCAGCTCCGACAGCAGTAGTGAAGGTGGGTCGAACTCCGGCGTTCCCCAGCGAGGTTGCGGCCACGCCAAGAGACCAGCGACGCCGCAGCCCGCGCCCCCGTGCCTGAGCGGTTGGACGGCGCTGCCGGCCTCTGTCGACACAAGTGACGGTGCTGTGAACGCCGTGTGCTACCGCCTGTTCGCTAACGCCAGCGAAGTGGGCGGCCGCCTCGGCAAAAACTTCGAAGGCGCTCGAGAGTACTGCGCTGCGGTGAATCCGAAAGGGTCGCTGGCAAGCGTTATGTCGCAGCAGGAGAACGCATGGGTCGTGTCCGCGCTGCTAAGCGCGATGGCGGCGCCGCCGACTCCGTGCACGTGCGATGGCAGCAACATGGCCGAAGCACCTGCCCACGCGGCCTCGGTGGTGACCATGAGCGGCGTCACAGACAGCGCGCGAACGGTGTTCCTTGGTGGCAGCTTCATGCGCGACAGCAGCAGCGCCGGCCTCATCGGCAGCTGGTACGCCGACCAGTACCTGTTTAGCGCGTCCGAGTACGCGGCGGCAAGCCCGTCCAGTCCGGCGTGGCCGACGAGCACCAATCTGTACTACTCCAACTGGGGCGAGGGAGAGCCAGCGCTGAGCTACGGTGTGGTCGGCATCACGCCTCCGCCGCCGACCGAATGCGACTGCGGCAACGCATCCACGTCGTTCCCTTCTCCAGTATCGGCTGCTGGCATGTGGGTCGGCCTGGACCCGCGCTCCACCCAGCCTTTCCTGTGCTCCTACCTGAACGACGGCTCCATCTTCCCAAGTGTGCCGCCGACGCCGATGCCAAACCCGTCCTCGACGACGTCGCCGGCGCCAAGCCCGTCGGAGCACTGCCTCAGCGGGTGGTCGCACCTGGCCCTGACGAACAGCTGTTATCGCGTCTTCCCGTCCGCGTCGACGGAGGCCGAGGGGGGCTCGGCCGTCACGGCGGCGACCATGGAGGAGCACTGCGAACAGGTTCTGCGTGGACAAGTGGTGGTCACCAAGGTCGGCCGCGTGCGCGCAGTAGCGATGCAGAGCATTGCCGAGAGCGACTACGTCGGCTCCCTGCTGGGTCTCTACTTGAAGAACCTGAGGAACGCCGTAGTGGTGCCGGAAGGCGGCAGCAGCGGCAGCATCGACTCCACCTCGTCGCCTCTCCCCGTCAGCCTTGCTGGCGTCTCCTTCATTGACCACGGCGCTGGAGGTTTCTACCTCAGCGGCGTGCGTGAACTAGACCCGCTCCTCGCCGACCGCTTGTGGGCCGCCGGAGAGCCGGCCAGTGTCAAGGGCTGCGTCGCGGTGGACGTCGGTGGGTTGTGGTACTACATCCCTTGCAGTAGCAGCTCGGCCAGCATGCCAGCAAACGAGGCGGTGCGAGTACTGGCCTATACGTGCCAGTACCGCGCCTCCGACATCGACCCGAAGCAGGATCTCATCCCGGAGGCGACGGCGCAGCCGCCGATTCCGACGAGTGGTCCCGACTGGCCCTCGGACAGCGACAGCAGCTCCCCGTGGTTGCCGCTCGGCCAGCGCGTACAGGCCCTCTCCGGCGCCGTGCACGTGGTGGTGGCGGCAGGCAGCACCGGTATTTACACCCTTCAGGGCCCCAACGCGACCATCCCGCCCGTCGCCAGCGTGCGCGGCCTGCACTTCTTCTTCGCCCCGCTCTCCGCCTACTACACCTACCCAGCCCCGCGGCGCGCGGTGGATGGGACGGTGATCGTGCCACCAGTGCAGACAGCCCCCGGCATGTCCGTCGACGATCTCCTCTCGATCGCCATCACCGGTGAGAGCTCGCCCGTTGCTCCGTGTGACGGCCAAAAAGATCAGCCTCGCATCGCACGCGTCCGCGCGAACGTGATTACGGTGCGACACACCAACCACAGCGAGGTCGGCTACGTGTGCGTCTCCCAAGACGGGCGTAACTACGTGCCAACGGCCATCACGTACGAGGTGACAGAGGTGACAGTGGACGGCTTTATCAGCACACCGTCGCGCTCGCCGGGGGCCAACAGCACCGCCGCCTGGCTGCCGCCACTGTTCTGCGGGACCGCCATCGAAGTTGCAACCACCTCGCCATCCGCGGCAGCGTCGGCCTGTGCTCTGCAGCGTGACATTGCGATCGCCGAGCATGCGACGGGCACCGTGCAGTTGGTGCTTCGTCGGAGCGGCGGCGCCTCTGCCGCCGGCACAGTCACGACGGTGCTGTCGCCCGAGGTCGACACCGTTGTAAGCCACATGCGACTGTCCTCCTCAGCCGACTGCATGGGAGAGCAGGTGCCGTTCCAGCTCCTGGACTCGGAGATCGAGGTTCGGCACGTCTCTAGTAGGCGCTACACGCAGTCCTCTTCGCCGCTGCGCGCCGCCGACGGGCGTGGGCGCGGCAACGCGTCCCTGAAGTACAGCGTCTTCAGCTACCAGCACGCTAGCGTCCATGCCGCGCGTCTTGCCTCGCTCGACCCCATCTATAACTCTTCCGAGGTGTCCAGCGTCCTGGCTCAGTCCCAGCATCCAGCGGAGTACTACGTGTGCGTTTCGGTGCACAAGCCGCCATTGACGCTGACATCCGACGTCGCAAAAATCGGCGCGGCCTCGCGACGCCTCCTGGCGCTGTGGGGGGCCTCTGTCAACGCCGGCATCAGCAGCAACAGCAGTGGCGCCTCCACAACGTTCTCTCTCTCCATTGCAGAGCGCCTCGCTGCCCGCACGTCTGTCAGCCCAGCCGGAGCTGCAGTGCGCACCTACACCGCCGTCCCAGGGCTCAAGGCACACCTTGTGCCGCCGCCTGTGTCCGTCAAGGGTATGTGGGCGTTGCCGCCGCGTCGGCTGCGCCAGCAGCGGGCGTGGTTCACCGCCACCAGCGGCTCCTCCACGGCTGCAGGGTCGCCTTGGGCGACGCTTGTACCGGCCGCCGCTGCGCGCAACCGCAGCGCGCACTACCTGCTGCGCACCCAGCACCCCTTCGACTCCACGGACCCGATGTCGGCGTCGTCGTCCTCGACCGTTTTACCATCCACCGTGCACCTGCACATCCCTCAGTACAGCTCCCCGATCATCCTCCTTGACGGCCACAACGCCGAGCGCGGCATGCTGGCGCTTCTCTCGCAAAACCCCAAAGACTGCAACCGCCACCAACCACTGCCGCTCGACGACCCGACGAGGGCGGCGGCGACGTGGCCGCGGCACCTCGACACGATGGTGCCGCTAAGCACTGTCACCATGACCGTGGAGGGAAGCGGTACCGCAGCCGCCACCGCGACGGTGGCGTACATGCAGCTGAACCTGAACCACACAGGCCTCTGGGGCCATCACCCGACTCGCACCGACGGCCCCGCCGCCACGCGACAGACATGGTACGTGTGCATCTCCTACGGCGCGCTCAGCCCCTTCCTTCCCGTGCGCCAGCCAACGCTGAGGATCACGGTGCACCGCCAGCGCGTCGACCGCTTCCTCATAGACTCCAGCGTCTCCTTCAGCAGCGAAGCCGTCGCGGCGGCCGAGGCAGCGGATGCGTCGACGACGCACCTGAGCGTGAACACAGGCTTTGCCGGCATGCTGTGGTTGCACGGCCTCGATGTGCGGCTTTGGTCCACGACGACGCTGGACAGCGCTCAAGTGGCCTTCTCGGTCGTGTTGCCGAGCAGCGGCACGGCGGACGACACGGCGGCGCAGTGCTCCAACGCGAACCTCTTCTACGCGCAGCGCGCGCTCGGGCTGCTGACGCCAGAGAGCTGTCGACACACTCGTGCAGCGGGCGGCAACAGCAGCGCCGACGGCGATGCCGACTGCGAGGGCCGCGAGGCGGCGCGGGTGGGCATGGTCGTACCACTTGGCTTCTTCACGCAGCACTCGTTACGCCGCATGCAGCTCTGCCTCTCCGTGCCGCTGCCGTTCGCCACCAACACGACAGGCGGCAGCAGCGAGCTGGTGCCGCAGCGCCGTTTCTTCGCCCCCCTCGTCAACACCACGCTGGACGTCCGACCCATACAGCTTCTCTACATGGGCCGCTACAGCTCCATCCCCGCCTCGGCAGCAGCGGTGCCACCCAACCCCGCGGCGCCTCCGTCCACTGGGGCAACTCTCATCCGCCTCGCCGAGGGCGCCCGCGACGTGGTGCTGCCCCTCACCGGCTACGGCATCCGCCCTGACATGACGATGTTCCTCTCCTTGCAGCTGTGCCACGGCGTGCCGATCAGCAGCACCGGCAGACACGACAACCTTGTCAAGGAGCAGAGCGCCCTGAACATCTCGGTGGTGTCACTGTACGACCTGCCGAGCAGCTACTGGGCCCCCATGGAGGCCGTCAACGACGTGCAGGGCGATGGCGGCAGCGAGTCCGGCAGTGCGTATCAGCCACGCGTGTTTGTCGTCTTGAAGCACAGCGACCTCCTGAGCAAGTCGGCGGCGCAGCGCCTCTTCGGCGCCAGCACGGCGACGGCAGACGCGGCACGAAAGCCGCTGAACGTTTGCCTGTACGCCCCTGGGACGGCAACGCTTGTATTTCCGACAAACTTCCAGCTTGTCGTTGAGCCACCGCGTGTGACGGCGATCCGCAACTTGCCGAGCGACGCGCCGCTGCTGGCACGCGCGACGGCGCACATGCCGCCGTACAACAGCAGCAGCTCCCCCTTGCCGCCGTCGTCGGTCGCCACGGTGGTGTACGCGGGCACCATGGACCTCATTGTGGAGGGCTTTGGCCTTGACGGCCCGAATGCGTGGCTCATGCCTGCCGTCGACTGCGGCAACGCCTCCAGCCATCTGTGGCGGACGCCGGTGCAGCTATCAGGCTTGCCGTCCAGCACAACCACCACAGTGCGGATCGCGGTGGAAAGCGGCAACGTGACGAGTCCGCTCTACGCCGAGTCCACGCGCTACGTCGATCCGCAGACGTCCTATTCGAGCTGGTTCATCTCGCTGCGGCAGGCGGAGACGGCTCGCGTCGGCGCCGACGTGAACGTCAGCAGCGGCACGTACGTGGATCGCTTCCAGTGGTGCGTGCGCATCGGGGAAACGAGCGAAGACGTGGCAGTCTCGCCGTACGTCTCGACGGGCCTACCGTACCGCCTGGTCATCCCGGCTACCGACGGCTTCGTGGTCGAGGATAGCCCCGTGCACCAGAACCACATCTCCACCGTGCTGGCGTTGCCAATGCAACACGCCACCGGCGGGCAGTGGTTTTCAATGAAGCTGGCCGGGCCCATCGTCGATGTCGTCCAAGCCATCGGCAGCCCACTCTACATGTTCCTCGCCCCGCAAGACCTCTCCTGCTACGCCTTGAAGAACAGCTACGTGCACCAAGGCTTGCACTCCTTCGGCAGCGCCTCCTTCTCCGCTGTCAACGGCTCGGCGGTGTTGCTGCCGCGCTGGCTCACGGTGCCCGGCATCTACCAGCTGTGTGCCAGCACACTATACCCGACGTTGGACTCCGCTGACGAGGGCATCGAGGCGGCACTGCAGTTCTTCTCACTGCACGGGCTGCAGGTGCGGCTGGCCAACGCGGTCTACGGCGTCTCCGCGCTGAACCACACGACCAGCGTCACAGTGGAACAGGGCCAGGAGTGGGCGCTGCCCATCTCGGGCTCGCTGCTGACGAACCGCAGCCTCGTGCGCTTCCACACCTCGGCCTTGCAGTGCAGCCAGCCGATGGTGGCGACGAAGAGCAGTGGCGGCGCGGAGCTGCCTGACATTCGCGTGCAGGACGCCTTCACATGGTTTTCTCTCTTCGGCGGCAAAGACGACAACAGGGACAGCGAGGGTAGCCTTACCGCGAGTGCACACTACATCGTCCTCTCCCAGAGCCTCATCCGCTCCCTGGCGGCCCCGGCGACGTATGTGCTGTGCTTCCAGCCACAGAGCCACCTCGACTGGCGCGTCGCCCCGGCCATCTCGCTTGTCGTGGAGACGCACGTGCGCCGCCCAACGGCTTACAACTACTTTCCAGCGGACGGCAGCGAGGATGTCGCGCTGCTGACGGCGCTGCCGCCTAGCAAGGTGGCGCTGGAGTGGAACACCGGCGAGGAGAGCATGGTGAACGTTGTCGGCACAGCTGGCCGGCAGGTGTCACTCGCGCTGTGGTGTCTTCCAGCGCCAACGAAAAGCATCAGCGGCGGCGTGGGCGTGGAGGAGGATTTGGTGCCGTGCGGAGATCACCGGCGCGTCATGTTCGTGAAACCGATGGACAACGACGAGGACCCGTGCTTCGTCGACGCGGAGGCCGTGCCGGATGACGTCGTGCGCGGGCCCTATGTACTGCATATCGGTGTTCTGACAATGCCATATGCGCTGAGCACGCGCGGAAGCGGCAATGGCGATGATGCGGTGCCGGTTATCATCCCGAGCATGACGCAGCCGTGGATCATGTGCCTCGAGACGGGGCCGGAGCGGTGGCGCGAGCCGGTGCAACCGATGTTCCAGCTTCAGTACACGCACGCGATGCCGACCGACTTCCGCGTAAAGGCCGACGACGCAAGCAACACGACGGCGCCGTTCCCAGCGCACAAGGTGGGCGTTGCAGCCACAACAAGCGCCGAGGTAGACCGTGGGACGGGCATGCCCGCCGGCGGCAACACGACACTCATTCTCTACGCGCAGGACAGCAGCCAGGTGGTCTACCTGAACGGCTACGGTATCGAGCGCGGCCACCGGCTGCGGTTTGGCGCCCGCTGCGAGGAGACAATGGAACCACCGGCATCCTCCAGGTCACGAGGTGGAGTCAGCAGTGGCGGCGGAGCGGGTATGGTGAACACCACCTTGAGCGACATGGCGGACTACCACCACCGCGTTGCCGCCCGGCAACTGCTGGCAAACACGCGCCTCTACACCGACCCCCTCCCGATAGAGGACGACAACGGCGTCTTTCTCGTGCCGAGCACGCACATTCTGTTGTCGGAAGAGGCCACGAGCGGCGCCGGCGGCATCGCTGCGTGCATCTCGACAGACGGCGGTGCCACGTACGCCAAGACAAGCCTCACTCTGCGGGTGCTTCCGTCTCGACTTCGCATCGACACGGAGACGACGCAGCGCAACTTGCTGGCGCAGATTTTAGCAGACACCCTGCTCGTGCCCGAGAATAGTCACGGCAGTGTCGACCTCACCGCGCTCATCAAGGCAGGGCAGGTCATCGGCTCCTCTACAGAGGCCGCGACGGCATCGCCGAGTAGCGTTGGCGACTCTGGCATGAGGGACGCCGACATGTATCTTTCGCCTGGCACGCAAGTGCTTCTCTCCGCCAGCTGCAGCTACAACTCGCACGGCATTCCGCTGCTGACCGTCTCTGTTTCGAACGTGCTGACCTTGGCGAAGCACCACACGGGCACGGTGACGCCGCAGCGGTTGCGCGTGTGCGTCCGCGACCCCGAGGCAGCCGTCGCGGCGGCAGCGGTGCTTGACAGCGGTGTGTCGGAGGACGACGGCGGCACGGCTACAGCATTCTTCATGGCTTCTGGAGTGTACTACCGCGTGATATCAGTACAGGTGGGCCGGGTCTCGTTGCACGCGTGGACACCTACGGAGGCGATGCAGGCGGACTTGATCGAGCAGGTGGTGGTGCGCCGTGGTGCCAGGGAAGATCTGCTGCTACCGGTGCTGCTCAAGTCGACGGCACACGCTGAGACCGCCGTTGCGGTCGCGTCGAGCCCCGGGGACGAACTCCTCCAGCGTCTGGAGCTGAGTCCGTCCGCACTGTCGCTGCTTTCACTGACCCGCTTCTACGTGGGGCGGCCGTGCTACCGGTCCGCGCAGTCACCCGACCCCGCCAGCGCCATCTCGCCCTACGTGTCCTCCTACGCAGGTATGCAGCTGAACTTTGGCGCCGACAGAATCACCGTCTCGCCGCTGCCCTTGTCCAGGCGGCAGCAGCAGCAGCAGCAGCAGCCGTCATCGCTATCGCTGCCAGACAGCCTGAGCAAGACCCTCGTCGCGGCGCTGCCGAGCGGCAACACCTACAGTGTCCCGCATTACACCCTCGAGTCTCGCGGCTCTGTCTGTTTCTCCGTTGATGGTGGGCTGCACTACCTCTCCGTTGGCATTGCGCACTTCACGGAGAAGTGGGCCCCCACCCTGCGCGTCACTGTCAACGCCGAGGACGCCGAGAAAGGCAAGGATGTTCGTGAAGAAGCAGACGCCACCACGGCGGCGACGCCGTCGACGAACGCGATGCGTGTCTACACCCAGAGCAGCACGACACGCCAACTTCTCGACACGCGCTATGTCGACCCCGGCACCTTGCCGCCATGGACTGCGACAGCCAATCATACGGAGGCGCACGTGCTAGCGGATCTCGGTCAGCTGACGACGGCGATGCTATGGACCGGCTTCTTGGGCGATAATGGCTTCGCCGTGAACGGGCTACTGTACCTGCCTGCCTCCACGCACGCCGCGCCGTCTGCTGAAGCAAGTCCCTCTGGTCTCGTCCCTAGTGGCGGCCCGCAGCCACAGCCGCTCCTCTTCTCCCTCGACAACCGTCTGCAAAACATTTCAACGAACATGACGGTGACGGTGGCGCCCTGGTCCCTCACGTGCTACGGCGACGCTCAGCAGCGGGAGTTCTACGTGCATCCGCTGGACGTCGGCCTCCTGGTCACCACGGCGCCGGGGCGGTGCAGCGCCGGTATGCGAGACGGGGTGCGCGTGCGCGTGGTGCCGCTGAGCATGGCAGAGTGCAACGACACCGTCGCGGTGGACACGTTCTACCTCTTTGACCTCGCCACCGTGCAGCCTGCGGCGTGGGGCGCAACGGCGGCGGCGGGCGAAGCCGCATCATCCCCGGCGCGGGCGATGCAGCTTCCGATAGGTCTGCGCTACACTCCCGTGGGGCTCTACGCTCTGTGTCTCCGGCAAGATCTGCCCTACGTGTCGAGCCTGCTGAGCGACAACAACGCACGTGCACCAGGTGACCTCGTTACGGCCACCTACACCGCGACGCCACTTCGGCTGCGTGTCGCGCGTAACTGGACGGTCGTGTCCGTCAGCAGCGCAACCGTCTCGAACAGCAGCGACAACGTCGTCGCCATCGCGCAAAGCAGCTACGCCGAGCTCCCCGTGACCGGCACGGCCGTACGTGTGCGCGGCATGCCGGTGTTGTTCGCGTTCGCCCCTCCATCTGCGCAGATGGTGATGCGTCGCGGCGGCAGCGGGCCGTGGACGTGGTCGGGTGGCTGTGCGGCGGTGCCAGAGGCGTGGGACCCTGTTACAGGTATGCCGTTGGTATCGGCGTCGGCGTCCAGTGCCAGCGGCCCAGATGGCTTGCTGCTCACGGCGCCGTGGCGCAACGCCCAGGGCGGCGTGCTGCGTGTGGATGCCGCGTACGTGAGCCGAGTGGAATGGGATACCGCCGCTGTCGTACCAGCAGCAGCAACCAACGGCAACAGCACAACCGCGAGCCCGCGCTACGCTGACCGGCTGCGGTCGTATGCACTCTGCTACAGCGTCGATGGTGGTCTCAGCTTCCAGGCGGCCGGCACGGCAGGGCAGACGTCGCCGCGTACTCTCGCCGCTGTCGTCGTGCCACCCACCATCACGTCCCTCTCCTGCAACCGCACCACCGCAGCAGATCCGACGCAGCGTCCGCTGGGGTGGTCCGCTGACAACGCCACCGCCACGACGGTGCGTGTGCAGTACCTCTACTCGAGCCCCGGCGCGGACGCCAGCATCACCTCATCGCCGCAGGTGGTGACGTACGCGGCGCGGCCACCGACGTACACATATGCGTGGACGAGTGCCTTTGTCGGCAACGGCATGGGTGCAGCGAGCGGGCGTCGCCTCCCTACCGTGACGACAACGGCGGCAGACGTGTCGACGGTGGCCGCAGCGGTGGCCCTCGTCCGCACAAGCCGGTACGGCGCACGCTGCGACGGTGCCGCGGCGGTGTCAGCGAACTTTACGCAGTTCTACGGCGCCACGGTGTTTGGCGCAGATGCGTGGAACGTGTCCGCGGTGAACGCCTCGTCTCCGCTGGCAATGCCCATCTTCCTAATCAACCTGCAGCACGGCGGGGTGTGGTCGACTGCCGACACGGCCGCCGTCGTGGCGTGGCGCGGGGCGCAGACGGCCAAGCGTGTCGCGCAGTTCGAGCGCATGAACCCGGCACTGTCGCAAGAAACATGGGTGAACCAGACGGCCGCGTTGTGGGCGCGCTACAAGGATGTTCCAGGAGCCCCGCTAAACGGCCAGTCCATTCTTGGCTGGGCGACCGACGCGGCTACGGCAGCCTCGCGCAGCAACGGCGAGTCAATTGTGGTGTGTCTCAGCATCGACGGCACGCACTTCTACAGCGCTGATGTCGCCCGGGCCGCTGCTCTCTCTTCCGAGGCGCAGGCGCAGCAGCAAGTGGTGATCGCCACTGCCAGCGCAAGCAGCAGCAGCAGCAGCAGCACCACTACCACGACCGTCACGCATCTGTCGCCATGGCCGCTCTACCTCCGCTCCACCGTGGGGCCGTCGATCAGCAACGCCAGCGCGAACACCACGATGGCGTCTGTGACAACGCAGCTTCTCTGGATGCGAGAGATCTCCATGGTAATGGAGCTGCTTGCCCGTCCCAACACCAACGCCGCTACAGCAACGGCGGCAGCTGCTTCCGGCTCGCCCTACCTTGGCTACACCTCCGCCTCCCTAGCGCTCTTCCAAGAGGCGATGGCCGCCGCACTTGGCGTCGACCCGTCAGTGGTTGCCGTCCAGCTGCACATGTCGGGGTTTGTGGCCCTGCCCAAGGCGGCCGCCTCGTTGCACGCCGTCGAGTCTGTAGCCGTGGCTGCCGTGCAGGCGCGTCACCGCGCCGCAGCAATTCTTGGCGGTCTACAGAGGGCCTCAACAGCCCTCATGGATAACGCAACAGCAGACCCGCAGCCGGTGCTGCTGCCGACCTACGCGCTGGTGCTCAGCATTATTGCGGATGCGGTTGCCTATGACGCTGCAGTGAACACCTCGACTCTGTCGGCCGCGCCTGACCTGCTCTACCGCGGTGTGCAGCTTCTGCGAGACAATGTGAGCGGCCCGGCCCTTCTCGCCACCTTAGCACGCGGCCGTGACGCAGTCGCCACCGCTTCGTTGAGTTCGCTGACCGTGAACTTTACGCTGCGCAACGGCATCGACTTGCACGCTGCGAATGCGACCATGTCCGCTGCGCTGCCTTGGTCCCCGGCTCAAGAGGTGGCGTGGCGACGCCTGTTCCTGAGCATCCCGCACGCCACGCTGACCCCAGGTCCGGTACTGGATGACAAGGATAACGATAGCACCTCGAAGGTCAGGTGGTGGACCATTCCGTTGCTACTCGTCCTGCCAGGGGTCATGGTGTACGGAACGTACTACGTCTACAAGAAGTACCTGCAGCCCGCCAATGAGCCGACGAAGGCGCCGGTCGTGGAGAACCGCCAGTAAGCCCTACCCCCCACCACCACCACCACGCTTTCCCTCTCCCTCTCACTTTCCTATCCGCTTGAGGATGGGGCGCCTCACCTTAGTGCCGCTGCGTACGCATGTGTCGTAGAATGGGGGGTGGGCGCGGACCGATTCGCAGCGCGGGTCGCGTGGCGGAAACTCTTTTCCTTGTTTGCCGGTGTTGTGGTCCACTCTCTCGAACACATACACACGCATACGCACACACTGTCGTTGCCTGTTGTTGCTCTCGTGCAGCCCTCGTGTGCTGCTCTTCTTCCTTCTAATGCGTATCTCCTGTTACGCATCTCTCTCCCTTTCATGTTTGTGTGTGTGTGTGTGCGCGCAAGTGGCGGTCCTTGTCGCTCGCTGTCCTGGCGTGACTCGTGGTTGGTTCTCTTTTTCTCTGATGCGCCCTCTCCTCCTCTCTCGCTTCCTCTCTGCACCCGTGGCACGGCTGCGGCGTGCTTCAGAAGGGCGAATATAAAAGACGAGTCGTGCATTCATCTACTTTTCACCGCATCCTTTGCCCATCAGACACCAGTCACGACGCGCGGTGGTCGCTATCCTCTCCGTAGGGCGTGGTAGCTCTCCCCTCCCCTCCCTCTTATGCTGGGGGAAGTGGGGATGTCAACTGGATTCACTACCTTGTCTCTGAGCACGAGTCTGTTCCACTCTGATCAGCACCCATCATGCCCGCCACCGGAGCGCGACACATGATGGAGGGAAGGAAGGGCGGGACCCTGCCACTGTCGTCGAATCCATGGAAAAGATAAACAGCGACGCTGTAACAGCGAAATGCAGAAGTCAGCTCCCCCTCCCTCCTGGCCTACCGGGCCACGTCTAACACGTTGATGGGATCGCCCATAAAAGGTTAGAAAATGGGGACTGGAACCCCTCAACGCAGCACATCGCCTTCTTCTTATAGCACCACCACCACCACCGCTCCCGCCCGCCCTTCTCCCTCTCTGGCATTACACAAGCGAAGGCAGGTAATATTTCACATAAGCATCCTTGATCCTGCACTCCTGCACACATAAACAATCAAACTCGATAGTGGCCGCACTCAATACAGCACAGCCCCTTCCCCTCCTTCTTCCATTCTCGCTGGCAGCATCTCCGCACACCGCTTCACCCCCTCCCCCTCTCTCTCGCTGCGCTTGGGTTGCCGCACGCGAACGGAACGCCAGTGCTCCGCTGCGACCCCACACCGTCATCCGCTCCCCATCGAACGTGGTCAGTACCACCCCACCCCACACACGCGCCACCCCCTTTCGCCCATTTTCCTTTCGATCGCAACTTGCACGAGAGCACCATGGCGGAGGCACAGGCTCGCAAGCGGACAGAGTCGCTGTCTAAGATGTACTCCAAGAAGCCCATCAGCGAAGGTTACGCGCTGTGGGACCGCGAGTACCTGCTCGCCGCCATGCGCGTCTTCACGTTCAAGGCGGAGGGAGCGCCACCGTTTGTGCTGGCGCCCTATCTCGACTCCGTGGCGGAAATCACGCTGCAGATGCATGACCTCGAAGACGCCGCGGAGCAGTTCGCGATTGCCGCCGGCAAGTACCAGCTGATTGACCAGAAGGTGCTGGCAGATCTCATGCGCTTCAAGGTTACGGAGGTGTCGAGCAGTGCCGAGATTGCGCTAGAGCAGGTGCAGGCGTACCTCGCAGCGCAGGACCCGCAGGGCAACGGCGGCGGCGAAAACTCGACGGCGCAGACCAAGTCTGCCTTCGCGCGCGTCTACGCGTACCTGGCGGACCTCTTGCTTGGGTCAGTGGATGAGGAGCAGGCTAGCGAGGCGGTACTGGCGCAGGCGCTCACGGCGGCGGAGCTTGCCGTTCAGCTTGGCTGGGACCGTGATCACTGTGGCTGGCTCATCGTCGGCGACGTACACGCCGCCAGCGGCAACTACGAAAAGGCAAAAGAGGCGTACGGCAAGGCGCTCCAGAGGTGCCCGCACTACGCCAAGGCGTTGGAACGCCAGATCGGCGTGGTGCAGCAGCTCGTCCGTGCCGCGGAGGAGTGCGGCGACGACGCCGGCAAGGCCACCCTCAACACGGAGCTCTTGATGCTGCTGAGCCGCAGCATCGAGGTGCACCCGCTGGCGAACACATTCCGCGAGAAAGCATTCTTGCTGAGTGAGATGCATGGGGATGATGCGGCACTGGCCTTTGTCGCCGAAACCCTCGAGCACCCGCCGCAGGAGGAGATCGAAGTGATCGGCAGCTCGGCGAAGGAGATGACGTCGACGCTGCTGAAGGCGAAGGCGGCCATCCTAGCAGACGGCAACCAGCTGGACGCGGCGCTCGAGGCAGCGACCAAGGCGCTGGAGGTGGACCCGAACGACGAGGAGGCCAAGTCGATCATACGCGACCTGCACGAGTCGATGGCAGCGTAGCCGCGGTGCATCGCGCCAGTTGCCCCTTCACATGGTCTCCCCTCACGCCCCCTCTTTAGGAAGTCTGCCTTCTCGAGTCCGAAGCAGGTGCGGCCGCTTGAGGATTCCTGCTGTTCACCACTGTCTTTGCTGACCGACGCACCCACGCAGAACCACCTCTAAGGTAGTCTCTTCATTTGTATTTCGGTTCCTCGCTTCCTCTTCCCTCTTTTGGTTGTACTCGTGGATTCTTTTCCTGTGTGTTTCTGCGTGTGACTGTGTTGACCTCGTGGTGCGCTGTGTGCTTCTCCGCCCCCCGCCTGCCTCTGTCGCTCTGCCTGTGTGCGGCCGTCTCTGTGCGTGTGCGTGTATTTCCTTGTGTCTTTGGCCAGTCTGTGCTGTGTGGGGATGGTGATGGTGCTTGAAATGTGTGTCCTCCGTCCGTTTTCTGTGGCAACCCCCCTCGCGACCATAGTCCTGCCTTTCCTGTCGCTCTCAATCTCTTCTCTAGGTTTTTGCCTGTGTCTCTCAGTGGCTGTGCTTTAGGTGCTGTGCGTACGCGCGCGTGCGGTCGTCTACCATCGCTCATGTCGACGCCCTGGCTAACTCGCGCGGCGGAGAGGGAGGGGCGGGAGGCTTTGGTGTTCTCTCCCGCTCTCGCTAGCTCCGCCAGCCATCCCCAACGACCGGACAAATCGCCTCTGCCCTCCCGCTAAACACACACGCAGACGCATACAGACGCATACGTTTATGCGTCTGTATACACCACCGTCGTCGCTATCCCTCAGGCGCACGCGGCACTCGCGCTGGTACACAAGCGCAGACATACGCATGTGGTGTAACGTCGCGTGCCTCTCCCCTTCGCGTGCATGTGTGTGTGTGTGTGTGTTATTGCTTCGTGTCTGTGCGCGGTGGATGCTGCTGTGTCTTGCTTGATGGTTTGGCGCTTGCACTTGTGCCTGTCTGGCTCACACACTCCCTCACCGCAGCACGGCCCCTTGTTCCTCCGTGTGTGTGTTTATGTGTCTATCTGGGTGTTTCTGTGTCTGTGTCTATGTTCTCGCCTCTTCAGAAACGGGATAACACCGAATGCGGTGATCAGAAGCCGTGGCATACCTTTTTACCCGGCCACCACCACCTTCCCTCCCCTCCTCCCTTCCCTCTCGCATGCACGGCGGCTATGGCATCTTGATAGGCCACCGGAGATAGCGTGGGTAAAGAGGGGCAGAAGGGAGGGAGATGGGGTCACCTTTCTTAGGAGGTGGGGCGGGGCTCCATTCTTGTGGGATGGGGCCATATCAGAAGGGCCCTCTACGGTCCCGGATGTGGTCCGGCTCTCCCTCTGAAGTTGTTGCTTTTCGTGAGCGTCGTCGTAAGCCCCTCAGTCGTTCACGGTGCGTGTGTTCATTTGGTTGGCTGCCCGTGGTGCGCCTCTTCCACCACCAGCAGCACCAGCACCAGCACCCCCCCCTTGCTCACGCACAGATAAGCGGATACACACACGCACCCCTTCCAAGAAGAAAAACAGCTTTCTCTCTCACCGCGTCACCTCCGTACGTTCCCTCCCACTCCCTCCCTCCATCACGCCACTCAAACGTATCTACCCACACCCATGCACGCATGTGCAGGTGCACTCCCTACCACCACTATCACCACTACCACCACCCAACACAGACGCATGTGCAGGTACCCACGTCGGCACGTCGGTGCATCGTCCCTTTATCCTCCCTTCTCTCACATTCCACATCGCTTACCATCGAGAGCGACAACACTTTCCTTCTGCGAGCAGCCCAGCCATACACACCTCGACCAGACGCGGTGCCCGTAGTGTGGTAGACACTAAATACAGAAGGAAGGCGTGCGAGAGTGTGTGTTTGTGACCGCGCTCTGGTGCGCAGGCCTTCTGCTCAGCTCTCTAATCTATCATCGTTGCACCTGCACACGCAACACGCCAGCGACCGTCCACGAACACCATCACGCCTGCGTGCACCGCCCCTCCCCTTCGCCTCCCCCGCTGTCTCTGGCGTATCATCGCTTGGCGTCCCCTCTCCCTTTTTTTCTTGGTCTCTCGTCCCACTCGCCAACTCTTTTCGTCATTACGACGACGTCGTACCCCTCCTCGCCCTTGCCCTCCCCTCTTACCCCCCCCCACTCCCAACACCGTCTCTCCGCCACCTCGCGGTCTCTCGTCAGCCGCCGCCCAGTCCCCGCGAACACGGCGGTTTTACACGCACACACCTTCTTGGGGGGAAGGAGGGGGCCTCTGCTCTCTATTCGTCGCCTTTTCAGCCGGTGGCCGGTGTGTGCGCGTGTGTGTCTCTTCCTGCCTGGGAAGGGAGGGGAGAGAGAATGCGCAGAGGGTCACGGCATGCAGCTGCCGCGTTACCGTGCTCGCAGTCCGCAAGCAATTCCGTGGTCAGCTCGCCTAACTCAGCGACCGTGACGACCTCAGGGGATGTGTTTGGAGGCAACTCACCGGCAGCTGCGTCCCCCTCAGCTGGGCGCCGACAGCAACGGCTATCGCGCGGTAGTCTTAGTAAGGCTTGTCCTTCACCGCCGCCCTCTGTGTCCACATCACAGCAACAGCAGCAGCGGTCGCAAAGGCAAATGAAGAAGGGCCCCCGTCATCACCGCGGGGGCGGCGGTCGGAGAGAAGCGCAGCGAAGACGACTTCCCGGCTCAAGTGCGTCCGACGCAGCGATGTCGAAGCCAAAGGTGCCACCTTCGTCTTCTCTTCCTGGGCGTCGCAGCAGCAGCGGCGGAAGCAGCGGCGGCTATGGTGACGTTGCCGCAGGGATGTGCACAGTCGAGGATGTAGTAAAGAGCGCAGTCGACCCACAAGCGCAGTTCACCATGTCATCCAATACAAGTCGCACCACCACCATCACCGCCGACGACGACGGCAACGAAGCGGACTCTTCGTGCTCGCCTCTGCCGCACCAGCAGCAGCAGCAACGGCCACCTGATCAGAGTAGACGCACGAAGGGCAACCGCGACTCCAAGCCGCGCGCAGTACGAGGCCGGGCGAACACGCAACTGTGGGAGAACGTACAGAAGCAGCGCAGGCATCTGCAGTCACGACAGGATCGTCGCCGCATAGCTGCGAAAAGTAGCGAGGCCTCTGTCGAGGCCGGTGCTGCCGCGCACAACGTAGCCAACGAAGAGGACGAAGTAGCTGGCAACGTGCAAGGATCCGCTGCAGCACCGGAGGAGGAAGAGGTGACGGTCTCGTGTAAACCGCGCAACGGCAGCCGCTTTTCTTCTCCACCAGCGACAACGGCCGCGGCAGCGGCCGAAGAGACCCTGGAAAACGAGGAGCTTGTACCTGCTGCTGGCACTCGACGAGTACCAGGCCAATCCGCAAAGAACGCGATGGCGACGCCATCACGGCGGCCTGCAGTCACGGAGGGCGGCGGCCGCTCTCGACACCGTCGCCGCCTCAGCCCAGCGCACCCTGTAGCGTCGTCGCCAGCGGTGTCTCGAGGTAGCTCCATCAACGATGCGGTCGGCGACGCCGCTGTTGATGAAGAAACGCAGCCCCTGCCAAGGTTGTCGCACGCAGGGCATGACGACAAGGCGGCCGTGCCAGCAGACGGGCCGCGTCGACCGCTGCGCGCGGGGAACAAGCTCTCCCGTAGGCAAAAGCAGATGTCGACCGCCGTGCCGCAGCCGCAATCGGGACCCGGTGTCGCTACTGGAATGGCCCCGGTCACCGCCGTCGCCGCCTTCAGCACACGCCCGCCCCTGCCGCCCTTCGTGCCGCAGGACCCCATCATCGTGGCTCAACAGGTGCGTCACACTGCACACGCGGTCGTCGCCGAGTCCGCACTTCCCGACCCAGCACCGACAGTGATGCGGCTCGCCGCATTCTCCCCGGCGAAGGGATCGATCACGGATCCGTGTGTGGTCGCAGCGGTGCTTCCCACGTCGGCAGGTGCTGCAGCCCATGCTGTCGGCCCTGCAGTGCCGCACGGTGGCCGGGTGAAGGACACGGCGGCCCCATCTACAGCTGGTCCTCCAACAGTGGTGTCGTCACGCTCGATGCCGCAGCAGCAGCAGCAGCAGCAGTCTGAGGAAGATAAGCAGCTCAGCCGTCGCGGTTTGCGCTTGGGTGCTGCCCCGTTCTACCCTGCGGCCACCGCCAGCCTCATCCTCGCCATGACCCCCGAAGCAGGCACCAACGGCGGTGACGCATCACTTCCATCGCTCGCAGCCGCCGTACCCAGCCCACAGTCACTGCTGGGGAGCTACAGCATGTCGCCGGCACGGTCGCCGCCGCTAGTGCGCCCGACTTCCTCGCCGCTGGGGGACAGCGTGCAGAACCACAGTCGAAGCAGTACCGGGGGCCTCATGAGCGGACAGAGCACCTTTGCGGCAGAGTTGGCGGCGGCAACAGGTACGCCATGGACGCTCACTGTTATCGCCCCGTCTCACTCGTCGCCGCCATCATCGATAGGGCGGGATGACACGGACGGCGACGGCCCCAGCAGCGGCACACCTTCTGTGCCGGTCAAATCGCCGGCGCACGGAGCTGCAGCCGCGGCGAGTTACAGCAGCAACACAGAGATGCCAAACGGCATGGGGGATCGGCCTTCCATGCGGCGCAGTGCGCTGATGGTGACAAACACAGCCACCGGTGCGCGTGTGTCGCCGGCGACCGTGACCACGCCGTCCGGCTCGCCGACCGCACTATGGAGCGGCAGCGGCGGTAACGGACCGCAGATGCGAACGAGTGGGCACACCAGTGGCGCCAGCTCTAGCACCGCCGCTGCCGCCACCACTTCCCCTGGTGGCGCTGGTCATCACTCCGCCACTCATTCGGGCAGCACACCCCAGGGCGTCGTTGTACGGGAGTTCCCTCAGGCTCCGTACCCGGTCGTGAGCCGAACTACAGAGCCTCACCAATCACAGCAGCAGCACTCCATGCGCAGTCCACGGTTGATGAGTGAGAGCGACCTGGACTGCGTCCAGCACAATCGTGTGGCAGTGTCCGACGTCGTCGCCAAGGACGAGGGCAGCCTCGTCGACACCCTCTTTGCCGACGTCAACATGATCGAAGACGACGAGAGTGAGGTAGACGGCGATGATCTGCTGAGCAGCCGTGATGGGGGTGAACGTTGGACGATGCAGCCTGCGCCGTCGCCCGTAGCTTCCGGTGATGGCTCGCCACTTGTTGCCTCGTCGCCTGATGTCCGCACGCCGCATTCGATGAACCAGCAGTTGCAGCACCGCTCTGGGTCCTTTTCGGCCGGCGTACGGATGCTCGGCAAGGAGGCCGGCGGGCAGGTCTTTGGTGGTGGGTACTGGTATCCCTCGGGTCCTTGGGCCAGCACGGACGCGACTGGTCGAGGTAGCGGCAGCGGCGGTACTGGCACAGGGTCGCACCGCGGTGGCGGCGGCGATGTCAAGACCACTCTTGCCGCCGCCGTTACCGCAAGCATCGGCAGTGGCAGCGGTGCGGCGGCGTGGCGTGGGTTGTCCACCCCACCACACCGCCATCGAGCCTTCTCTGCGAGCTGCGCGAGTGTTGCGTCCACCATGTCGCTCATCGACCCGAAGCAGCCGCAGGCAGACGGCGCCGCGTACGACATGATGGGCGAGGATGATGAGTGGGAAATGAACAGCAGCGCCTACGCCGACAGCCTCGACGAGGCGCAGATCCAGTGGATCGAGGAGCAGCTCAGGGCGACGGAGAACCCGGCAGGGTACTTCTAGCGGACTCCCTGCCCCCTTCTCCTCCACCTCAACTCAGTGCGCCGAGTGTTGTGCCGTGTGTGCTGCTTCTGTGCATGGGTGTATTATCTGTACTTGCGATTTTCTTTGATGTTGTGTTTCATTTTGCTCAAGTGCATCTGCTGCACGCATGCATCTGTGTGTGTGGGTGTGTGGGTGGGCGGGTGGGTGGGCGACTGAACTTCTTTCGTATACGTTTGAGTCTCTTTGCTTGTACGTGTCTGTCTCCGAGTGTGTGTGTGTGGAGGGGGGGGGGTGTTGTTGCGTTCCCTCTTTCTTCACTGCTTCGCCTGCTCTCGCTCGCCCGCTCGCCTCATTCCCATCACCCGCCATCATCGCTCACGCGCACACACACGCCCTCACCCCCCCCTCCCTTCCCTGTACGCTGCATTCGCGTGTCATTCGCCTATGCACCTTACGTTATGCCGCCATGATTCTCTTCTTCCCTCTTTTTGCTGTGGTTCTTTCCTGTGGCTGAGCTCTGTTACCCTTCCCCTTCACAGCTCTCCCACGCCTTCCCCTCACGGCGCTTGTTTCTGTGTACTCTTCGCCGTTGCTGTGCTTTCATGTCTCTCTGCCCTCGCCAAGCGCCCCATGTCGCGCTCCTGTGCGCCCCACGCGTCGATTGGTGTTCGAGTTCCCGTTGGTGCTCTTGGGTAACCTTTCCTATGCCGGGCATGTCCACTGTGTGCGCCGTGTGTGTGTGCCAAAAAATCGCCATCCATCATGTGTCTCTGCCGCGCGTCTCGCTCCCCCTTCTCCCCTCCCACCCCCTCGGGTGAAGTGGCCGCCGGATGCGTGGAAGGAAGACAGACGGCGAAGAGAGGAAAGGAGAAGGGGAGGGAAGGGGAGGGGGAGGGCACAACAAGCAGCCATCCAACAACGAGCTGACGTGATGCGAGAGATGAAAGGGGAGCCAACGGGAGAAGCCGCTTCAAGGAGAGCAGGAGAGGAAGCAAGGCGGTGACCGGTACTCTCACCTCCCGACGTCTTCCTCTTCTCTTGCCGTCCATGCGAAACCGTGTGCGGGGGGTTTGCGTGTGCAATGGCAGGAGGGAAGCCCCCCGCCCCCCCCCCTCGCACTGGCAGACACACGTACGCGGTCTTTGTCTCTCTTCACATGTCCCTTTTCTGCCCCCTCCCCCCTCCCACCCTTCCCGACGCCGCCGCCGCCGGTCCACTGTCATGGCACTCCTGCGGTGTTTGCACCTCTCTTCGACTACGGGGGGGGTGTGCGAGGGCGCGTGAAGAAGCGGAGAGGGACACACGTGCGCGCTCAAGAGCGCCGTCTCTCCCGCTACCCGCGCCAACAACAACCAAGGGAAAAGAAGGCATCATCCACTCGGTCGTCTTCGCTGGACACGGCGGCAACGCGGTCGATGCGCGGAGCGAAGGGACGGAGTGAATCGCTGGATTTTTGATGCACGAGACGCAGGAAGGAGAATAGACAACGAGCACATGCCATCTCGAGGATGGAGTACAACGACGACGAGTACGGCCGCGAGAGCAGCGTGGAGGAGCTCGCGCAGTCACAGGAGAGTGAGCAGGTGGCCTCCGCCGCCTCTGCCTTGCCAGCGTCTTCATCGTCGGACGCCTCTGCCAAGCCGTCTTTTCGAATTCTAAGCACACCGCAGCTTGCGCAGTGGGTTCGGGTGCACAATCAGATGGACGTGGGCTGCTCCGGCAACACCGTCTGGACGGTGAGCAGCGCAAAGCACGGCAACGGTGTTCGCCACTTGATGCGCCACCACGACCTCAACAACTTCTGGCAGTCGGACGGGGTGCTGCCACACGTGATTCGCATCCAGCTCGGCCAGCTTACCCCGGTCGAGGCCATGGCGGTGTACGTGAACAGCGCCGTCGATCAGAGCTACTCTCCGCGGGTGATTCGGGTAAAGGCGGGCACGCACAGTGGAGACATGACGGAGGTCGCCAAGGCGGACATCGGCGCCGGTCAGGAGTGCGGTTGGGTGCTGATAACGCTGCGCGAGATGGCAGGAGACGACGGCGACGATCTAGAAGGAGGCGGTGCCAACGATGGCGGCGGTGGCGTGGCAGCGGGTGTGAAAGTACAGCACACACAGCAAGAAGTGCGTCCGCGCCAACGGGACGGCGGCGCACCGGCAGGGGGCGCCGCCTCGTCGTACTCGCCGCCCATACCGTATAGCGAGGTAGCCGCAGTGCTGGGACATGGCAACCACGCGACCCCCTCAAGCGCGGGAGCGCAAACATCCGCCGCGATGCCGATGAACCCACACAACACCAGCAACGCCGCCGACCGCTGGCTGTGGTGCACACTAATTGACATCTGCATCTGCGAAAACCAGTTCAACGGACGTGACTGCCATCTGCGAGGGATTCGGCTCATGGGGCCGCGCTACGAGGAGTTGGAGCGGGTGAGCAATGCAGACGCGACGGACACGGTGACTTGCGCACGGCCGCTGCGGGGCGGTGAACCGCTGGAAGGCACGGCAGATGAGCTGCAGCTGCGATAGAAATGGTGGTGGCGGAGCAGGGAAAGAGAGGGCAAATGGGCGCGGCGGCCCAAGGCGGTGAGGTGGGAGGAGGGGAAGGGAGGCGTCTACGGAAGAGAGCCACCGAAGAAGTGCACAAGGGGGCCGCAGAGGAAGCGGCGCGGTAGTGACGCGCGTGCCTCGTCGAACGTAGGCATGTGCATGTGTCTTTCATCCACGAGTAAACGCACACACGATGTGCTGCTCTCCCTCGATCCCGCTCTCTCCTGCTCGCCATTACCTCGGTCGTCCTTCGGTGGCGCCGCGCAACAAGCCAACGAATGGGGGAAGCAGCAGGCAGTGTCTGAAGAAGGCGAAACACGACGACCCCAGTCTCGAGAACGAGGGCCATGGTCGCTTATACGGATAGAGCGGCATACACCTACGCGTACGCAGCACCGCTTGAGCGGTCTACGTTGCAGTCCCTGTCGTCTATCCCTCCCTGTTTTTCTTTCTCTCTCTCTGGCGGCGTGCCGCTCGTGGAGAAGCAGCGAGACATGGGTACGAAAAAGGAGTAAGTGAGTCGCAGAGAAGGACGGACGGACGGACGGACGGCATACATGTATACACACGCATACATACAAGGGTCGGTCCAAAAGGTTGTTCTTCGCCTATGCACACTCGCACTCTTTAGCGCTCCCCCGCCCCTTTCCCTCGACTGTGCGTCTGTGCAGATGGGGAGGGGAGGGGGGAGGGGGGTTGCCAATCCACATGTGTACAGTACACGTTGCGGTGAGTGTGTCGCCTCTCATCCGCGCTCCCGCCGTCCCCTCACTCCACCCTCCCTACACTTTTACTGTCCATGTGTTTCTGCTTTCGACGTGGTCTTCTCAACGCCCCTGAGAGTGTCTGCCTGCGCGCGCACCGTCAGGCGCTTCCCTTGCCGGATCTGCTTTCTTTCTGTCGACTTCCCGTCATCATCCTCGTCCTTGCCGCGTGCTGTCCGCACTTGCGCGCCACCGCGGCGCCCCGCCGTCACCAGCACACCCCTTTTTCTCGCCATCCTGCTACTCCTGTGCACCACCACCACGTCAACGTTTGCGTTGGTCTCTGTAGCCACCCCAACCGCCGCTCAGCTGTCTGCCGCCTACGCGGTAGCAAATCCTGGAACTCCGTTGCAGGGCCTGTACGCGATGCGTGCAACCAGAAGACCTCCGGCACGGCGGACCGCATGCTCATGACGGTGCGCGGCGGCGTGACAGCGATGCTACAGACCGTGGCCAAGGGCGGTGTGCTCTACTTGGGCAGCCACTACGGCCTCTCCTCGGGCACGTGGAGGTGGTGGGACAGGCAATTCGGCGATTACGCGTTCGCCACCGGTCCTAGTGGCAAACCTGTTGCAAGCCAGCGTCGTGGGCTGGGCTACGGGCTACCCGCAGCTCAGTGCAGATGGCTCGGTTGGCGACCGCCGACTACGTTGGGCCTTGACGAACCGCGGAAGGGGTGGACAAGCGTGGCCGCCGCCTGCGAATCGCGCGACGATGTCGTGGCGGTGACAATGAATGGCCTCCCTCTTGGTGGGGCTACATGCGCATCATGGTGCTCGCGGTGGTCGTGGTGGCGGTGATTGTCGTCGTGTGCGGGGCTGCCTGCGGAAGAAGAAGCAGTATGATGGCCATGAGAACAGCCAGTGTACCCCTCCTCCTCAGCCAGTTCTTTTTTTTCCTCCCGTGGCACGAGCGACAGTGACGGCAGCAGCAGCGGCACGAGCTGTAACGGGTCGAGCGAAGCCGACAGAAGTTTTCTCGGTGACCTCTAGCAGTCGAAGAACTGGTTGCTGGGGCAGCTAGTTCGCGCCCGGCAGCACTCGTTTCAGTCCCTGGCTTCTCGATGATCCCAGTGGGCCCCCGCCACCACAAAACGAGAACCGAGATGCATGTGAAGGCATACAACGACCTTTCCTACAGGCACAGACACACACATACACACCATAGCCACCATCACCATCACAGTCGACTTGCCTCTGCTCGCGCCCCGTGAGGAAACCCTCGACAACTCACCACCACGACCACCCTCCCGACTTGTCCTTCTCTGGATTAATGTGCATATGTTACCGCTCGGGGCGTTGTCCTGTTTTGTCTTCTTTTGTGCGTGTGTGTACTTTTCAGTGTTTACCGCAGCGAGAGAGAGGAAAGAAGAGGGAGAAGAGCGCCTTCAGCAATCCTCTACATGTTCATGTATGCCTTTGTGTGCTGCATCGGTGCCGTTTTCTTCTCATGCGGTGTGTGGAGAGGGAGGGAGGGAGGGGGGGGCACTGTGAGAGGCGGGGAGAGGGAAGGGAAGGTGGCGTGGTTCCTCTGTCCGTCGCACCTCCTCCTCCTCTCCCCTTCCTCCCTCCCTCCCTCCATCATCCCTCATCGTCTCCCATCTCTCTTTGGAAGACACGCGTGTACATGTGCAGTGCGTGCGCGTGTGTGTGTGTCTCTCTCCCTCTTCATGCCCTATGCAGCCCCGTCCGTTACCCGACTCCTCCACCTACCCCTCACCCCTCTCATGTGCATCATGTTCGAGTTGGGGGGAGCGGGAAGGAGGCGAATGGTTCATCCCACGACGACGGCGGGGGGGGAGCTGCATTCTTTTCCCCTCTTTCCCTTCCCCCGCTCCTTCTCTTGAGCCACCACCACCACCCGCCCAACTGCGCCCCTCTCTCGCACGCGCACACGGCGCACATGCATGATTGCGTGTCAGCCAACGGCCCTGCCGCCGCCATCTTGTTGCTGGTGCATTTCTTTTTTTCCATGCGTGAATGCGCGCAGGGCCCTCTCACGATCGCCTGTGTTCGTGTTGGTGCGTGTGCGCATGTGCGTGTGTGTGTGTGTGTGGTCTGGGGAGGGGGTGCGCATGCTGCTCGTGTTGTGGGTGGGTTATCCGCTGAGTAGATCGTCGCCTAGGAGTTCACGCTTCTTTGCCCCTCCACCCTCTTTTCGGGTTCCCGTCTCTCTCTCTGCCTCCCTCCCGGTGGTATGGTCCGCCTCCTTACAGTGGTGAGCCTCTGCGGGTGTCAGTATTGGTGTTTACGTTTTTTTTTACTTGGTTTCTCTTGCGCTTCCTTTTCGTGTGCCCGTCGCTCAGTGAAGGGGCTGAGCGTCGCATCAGCCAGCACAACACGAAACAACAGTTAAGCGTCAGCGGAACGCGAGGAGCGCATAACAGCGCTCTGCATGGAGGGAAAAGCGGCAAGGGGAAAAGGTGGGGGTGGGGGAGCGGGGCTTTGGGTGAAGGGTCAGTGTGGACTCGTAGAAGCGGCTCCTTTCCCTCAGCTGCTTCCTCCTCCTCGCCACCACCACCACCACCTGCTTGCGGCGCACGTGCATGTGTGTGTGTGTGTGTGTGTGTGACAGATCCGCTATCCATGTTATCGATTTCACCACCTTCACTCTCTCCTCGGCTGCTGCTGCTGCTGTGGATGCGTCGTCGCCGTCATCCGCCGGTTACCTCTTTATTACGGTGTTGGCATCAACACACATACACGCCAAAACATCATATAATAATAATAACGGCGGCGCACTGCTTACATGCGCCTCCTCCCCCTCTCTCCTCGCGTCCTCCTCCTCTGCGCCTGTCGTTGCCCCGCGGCAGCTCTTTCCCAGCAGCGACGGACTCATTCCCCATGTGTTGCCCCTCCTCTCTCTTCCCGCATCCTCTTGTGTCACTCTCGCATCGCAGGAACCCCTGGACGCTGCCCCCACACTCCGTGAAAGAGACAGACGGTAACCGTTGCTCCCCTCGCTCAAAATGCACTTGCAGCTCCTCTGGTGCTCCGCCTCGCTTCCGTCCATGATGGCGGTGCTCTTGGCACTTGCCATGTGCCTCGCTGCCAGCATCGCGTCTGCTGATATGCTGCTTGCGCCTAGTGACTCGATTCCCTTCACCACCTTCGGTCAGCTTCAGCAGGTCTGCGCAGCGACGCAGGCTGGCAGTACCCCGGTGGCTATGTACACAGCAACCATGACGGCCCTTGTTGCCAATCTCATGAGTGAAAAGAAGGTGACCCACGCGTACGTGAGCGCGTACCTGAACGCCGACAGGAGGTGGACCTGGTTCGTCTACGAGGGCGACGAAGTCATCGAGATGCTCATGAACAGCAGCCAGTGGGCAACCGGAAACCCAACGGGGGCGCACACCACCTACAGGCACGTGGTCTACAGCACCACGGATAAGGGACTCATCAGCGCCACCGGTTACGACAACTACCCAGTAGTCTGCAAATACGAGAACCAAACAGACTACAGTCCACCCGGCAAGAGGTTCCCCTGGTGGAGCATTCTCATCGTTGTGGTAGTGGTCGCCGTCGTCGTGACGGTCGCTGTTTGCTGCCTCTGTTGCAAGAGGAAGCAGTTCGACGACGCAGGCGACGAGGACAGCGAGCTCACGACTCACAACGGCTCCTTCAGAAGCTATGGCACCAGCCACACGGACAGCAACAAGTCTGACGGTAGCTCGCTTTTCACCTCGCGCCGCTCGTCCTCCTCTGGGTCGGAGAGTCAGTCCGACGGCTCGTCTTCTTGAAGCCGTGGCGTGACGGGCTCCACCGGTGGCGACTAGAGCACCAGATATCTCAAAAGGAAAGAGGATAAAGGAGAGAGCGTGGTGCCCAAGATGGCTAAGGCGCTGTGAAAGATGGAAAAGTGGTGAGTGGGAAGGGCCCGCCGGCCTCTTCGTGTTGTGTTACCTTCCAGTGGAGCCGCCCCCCTCCCCCCCTCCTCCCTCACCCCTGGCAGCGGTTCGTAAAACGGAAACTGTCACACAAAATACATATATACAGCAGATCATTAACTCTTGCACATACAGACACGCACATATGTACCGCCTTCTTTCCCTGTCATTCCCTTTTACCCATCCATCCACCCATACACACCACCTCATTACGTCCGTCTTGGCTTTGAGCTTTCCGCGCATGCGATGCAGAGGCGTGTATTCTTGTTTTTGTGTGTATATGTGGTTACGTAAGCCACCCATGCCCCCCCCTTTCCGCCACCATCACGACCATGTCGGCCCCACCCCAACTCATTGATACTCGCCCACCTGTCTACCTTCCCCCCTCCCCCTCCTCCTGCGCCTGCGTGTGTTTTATACATCTCCTTTCTCGCATCGTCAGTTAGTGTCTTCGTTTTCTCTGTTCACACGTGTGCATGTGTTTGTGTGTGTGTGTGTGTTTCCGAGCGTTTTGCGATGGTTTACGTGACTTGGTTGCCCTCCTCCGCACACAAACACACACACGCAGACACAATATACTCGTCATCGGTGGTGTGTCTGTGCGACCACACATGTATGTGTCTGTGTCTGCCTGTCTGTGATTGCATGTGTACATGGTTCTCTTTCTAGCTCTCTCGCTCTTGCCTCTCTTCGGTTCTACTGTGTAAAGAACTACCGTGACGAATGTATGAAAGTGCGCGTCTTGATTCGGGAGGACGCGCGCGCGCGCTCTTGTTGCGTGTACGCTGCTGTGTTTTCGTATCATCATCTCCGGTGGACCTCTCCTCCTCCTCCCCCTCCCCTTACCACTCCTCCGCGTGTGGGCGGGGGATGTCGGAGCCTCACGTGTCTTGCCTTACTTGCCGGTAGCTTTTGTGTAGGAGTGTGTAGATGTGTGTTCGGCTACATCAGCTCCGTCAAGATGGTTTTCCGGCTTCCTTTTTTTCGGGGGGAGGGGGGGTTCTCCCCCTCCTCATCGTTTTCCCGCCGTCGCTGTGTGTTCGCGTCGGGTGGCCGTGCGACGGTGCGCGCATGAGTGGCCCGCGTGCGTTCTGTTCCCGTTGCCCCTCTCCCCTCCCTTACCAGGGCTTGGGTTGGTGTATGCACCTTTGCGTGCCATTCCCTTCTGTGGCTGTCGGTGAGGAGGAGAGGGAACGAAGAGCGCACACGCCACACATGCACAAACACGTCCATGTTTGTACATCGCTGCTGTCGCCTGGATTGTGGTTCACAGCTCGCTCACTTTCTTTGAATGCCGCTGCGGTGGTGCGGCTGCCAGCGACGTCTGTGTGTTTCGTGGCCGTCCACCTTCTTAACGTCCGCCCCCCTCCCCCCAACACACACACCCACAACCCCCGCACACACAGAGAGACGCTCCTCCGCAGAGGTGGCTTTCCCCCTTTTGTTGCTATCTTCCTTCGTGTGTTTATGGGGAGGTGTGGGGGGGAGGGGGGGGGGGGGGTTGGGATGGGCTTTCCAACAAGAACGGGCGGCAAAGAAGCTTTG
>NC_018231.1:129861-130667 GCF_000227135.1 Leishmania donovani | reverse complement strand
TTTTTTTTTTTTTTTTTTTTTTTTTTTTTTCGGACGCGCCTGCACGCAGCTCTGCATGCAATGCATCGGCTGTCCGCGTACACCCGCACCAGTGCCCCGCACACGTGTACAAATCACCGTTTCGTTTTGCGTGGTTTTCTTTCGCCCCCCCCCCTTCTCACCCGCGCCTCCCTTCGCCCTCCCTCTTTCGCGGTTTTCGTCTCCTCCTCGTCCCCTCCCCCTCGCTCTACCGCATCCACCCCCGACAGAGGCGCAGCAACACACACACACGCCTCGCCCCGTTGACGTCGAGGGGGGAACACCCCTCAGAGCGTGTGTGCGCGCGTGCTATTCCAAGTTCCGGTGCGCCCCCACCCCCCACTCCGTGAGCGCGTGGGAGGAGGCCAGGCAGAGCCCCTCCCCCCCCATCCCTGCCACCATTCCCCCATTGCCGCACCACCCCTCACGACGACAGGGTCAACTCTTGGATGGCGCTGCGCAAACGCTCGCCGCGGCAGTGCGCGCGTCTGTGCCACCCATGTGCTGGGCAGGGCGCCCGCGCGGGTCGTGTGTGTCTCCCTCGGGCCCCCGCTGTCCACCGCTCTTTCGCGGTTTTCGTCTCCTCCTCGTCCCCTCCCCCTCGCTCTACCGCATCCACCCCCGACAGAGGCGCAGCAACACACACACACGCCTCGCCCCGTTGACGTCGAGGGGGGAACACCCCTCAGAGCGTGTGTGCGCGCGTGCTATTCCAAGTTCCGGTGCGCCCCCACCCCCCACTCCGTGAGCGCGTGGGAGGAGGCCAGGCAGAGCCCCTCCCCCCCCAT
>NC_018231.1:128549-129762 GCF_000227135.1 Leishmania donovani | reverse complement strand
CAGGGCGCCCGCGCGGGTCGTGTGTGTCTCCCTCGGGCCCCCGCTGTCCACCGGTGGGTGGCCCCGAGGCGGCCTGCGAGGCGGAGGGGCAGGGGGGCCGCGCGCTCAGCCGACCGGGTGGGCACACCGCCACCACACGCGTTGGACAACAAATGATATCCCCTTCGCGTGCTCGATGGCCCTGTCTTCGCGTGCGGGTGTGGGTGTTCACCGTCCGTGCGCGAGGGGGGCGCCAGCTGGACTTTGGCGGCCGCCGTTTGCAGACGCCCCGTCTGCCCTTCTCTGCGTGCCTGTGGCAAAACGCGGCCGAAAGCGACCTCCTCGGCCCCCGCGTTTCCCTGAAACCCCGCTTGCCGCGCGCGGCTTGGGCGCCGCGAGGGGCGCGCGGGTGCGGCCCGCCACCCCCACCCCCACCCGCCAGCGGGCTGCGCCAACCCAACCACCAGCGCCCCGCCGAACGCAAAGCGAAAAAACACGCAGCCCACCCACACAGCGAAGCGGGAAGCCCACAGCCGACGACGCCACAGGGAAAACCCACCCGCGGGTTTTTCGAAAAAAAACAGCCCCGCCTGCCCGGGCGGCACACAAAGGGGGCCCTACCCCCCGCCGCGCAGGGCCGCCCAAACCCCCTCACCCAAAACCAACACGCCGACCAAACCGAAAAGCGGGGGCCGCGCGCTCAGCCGACCGGGTGGGCACACCGCCACCACACGCGTTGGACAACAAATGATATCCCCTTCGCGTGCTCGATGGCCCTGTCTTCGCGTGCGGGTGTGGGTGTTCACCGTCCGTGCGCGAGGGGGGCGCCAGCTGGACTTTGGCGGCCGCCGTTTGCAGACGCCCCGTCTGCCCTTCTCTGCGTGCCTGTGGCAAAACGCGGCCGAAAGCGACCTCCTCGGCCCCCGCGTTTCCCTGAAACCCCGCTTGCCGCGCGCGGCTTGGGCGCCGCGAGGGGCGCGCGGGTGCGGCCCGCCACCCCCACCCCCACCCGCCAGCGGGCTGCGCCAACCCAACCACCAGCGCCCCGCCGAACGCAAAGCGAAAAAACACGCAGCCCACCCACACAGCGAAGCGGGAAGCCCACAGCCGACGACGCCACAGGGAAAACCCACCCGCGGGTTTTTCGAAAATCTGCGTGCCTGTGGCAAAACGCGGCCGAAAGCGACCTCCTCGGCCCCCGCGTTTCCCTGAAACCCCGCTTGCCGCGCGCGGC
>NC_018231.1:125735-128450 GCF_000227135.1 Leishmania donovani | reverse complement strand
CGCCACCCCCACCCCCACCCGCCAGCGGGCTGCGCCAACCCAACCACCAGCGCCCCGCCGAACGCAAAGCGAAAAAACACGCAGCCCACCCACACAGCGAAGCGGGAAGCCCACAGCCGACGACGCCACAGGGAAAACCCACCCGCGGGTTTTTCGAAAAAAAACAGCCCCGCCTGCCCGGGCGGCACACAAAGGGGGCCCTACCCCCCGCCGCGCAGGGCCGCCCAAACCCCCTCACCCAAAACCAACACGCCGACCAAACCGAAAAGCCAGGAAACTTAGGTACCCACGCCATTTCGAACCCCACCAAGCCGCACCGCGGATGCGCAGCCACCCCCACGAAGAAAACCCTGAACGCCTGCGTTGTTGCCCGGGCCTCGCGGAAAAACGCCGTCACCACGGCATTGCCGACGCCAGCGCCGAAAGCCACCCTCGCGGCCCTCCTCCCCCGGTTCGTCGGCGAGCCGTTTGGACTGCCCAAAACAGCCCCGCCCCCATCGCCTGCGCAAACAACCCATAGCGCCCCCCTTTCCATCGTTTCTAGATTATCGATCACCCCGGCTTCCCACCCCGACCAGTCAGATGGGGAGTGGTTGCGGGCGGAAAAAGCACGCGGGCCATCGGAAAGAAGCCCCCGCGCACAAGCGGTAGAGCCCGCCGATGGAGCGCCAAAAGGTCACGGAGGGCCCCCCCCGCAGCAGCCTTCGCAGCGATCACCCCCAAACGAAAACAGCACGGACACGCTGGAAACATACGGAAAACAAACCGAAACGAAGCCAAGATGAAAACACGAAAGGAAAACAAGCCAATCCGAGAAGAGCACGCACCTCGTGGCAAAAGGCTTCCGCGTGCAGACAGCCAGCGCCCGTAACTCCGTTTCCCTTTGATGTTTCACAGCCCTGTGGGTGGCGAAGAAAGACCAGAGATCGCCCACAACCCGCTTGGATTTTCGCAGGCTTTCAAGCAGAAGCCAACCAGAAAATCACCATGCCCCTTCCCAGGGTCAAAGAAACGGCCGCGACGCGCGGACCCATGACCCAGCGCCACCCACCCCGGAACCCCAACAACCCCTTCTGGCCACCCCACCCTTTACCCGCGCAACATGGAAGCCACAACGCACACGTCTCTCCCAAGAAGCCCCCCCCACACACACACACCGTTTTCCCAACCCAGACGCAAGCCCAAGGAAAAGAAACCCACAAATCTTCAGACCACACGCCCACGAGGATTTATACGCCCCTGCCCCCACGCTAAGCGCAGGAGGGCGGAAAGCGTGTAGATCACCTTTGCGGGCCATGCGTTTTTGCCAGCGCCCACACCCATGGGATATTTTCATTCGAATTCTGGCGTGGACAGGGCATTCGGCCTGGCACGTTTTCTATCCCTCTCTTCTTTACCTCCCCCTTTGGTAACTTTCTCACCCATCGCCGCGCACACTGGGCAGGTTTGCCCTTACCGCTTTATTTGTTATCTTGCCTTTTCGTTTGCCCCTTTCTTTTTTCGCGTTTATCCCCGAGCCAAAGCTTCCCCAGTGCATAAAAAGGTTCATTTTTGTCGCCTATTTACACCCAGTGTGGCACATACGCCCGCGGACTCCTGGGCCACATGCTCTTCCCGGCGCTTTCCCTTCCCGAAGTTCTGAAGGCTGTTTTCCTGATGGGCGCGCACCTTTTCCCCACCCACACACGAAGACACCGACGGGCCACGCGATCCCCCGAATTTGATCAGCCGGCCGTTTCCCGATTCCTGGGTGGTTTGGGGTTATCCGCTTTGAAAGGTGGGCCGCCGAAAGCGCCGGGGCCCGCCCTGAAAGTAACGGCCTTGCCGCCCCCCCCCCCCTCCTTCCAAACAAAGCCCGGTCATGGGAAAGAAAAGGGTTGCCCCCACCATTTGGCTCCGCGAAGGGGATCACGCCCCAAGCACCCCGAAACGGAGCGAAAGCCGGGAAGGATTGCAGCCCATCTAAGGGGATTATCTTTACTTGGCCGTTTGCATGCTAAATTTATTTTCGACTCTTTCTGTCAGCCGCGCTCTGGGCGTGGGAAAAGGAGGGAAAGCGGCGCCCGAGGGCCGTGGCGAAGGAGGGCGGCGGGTCCCCATGAAAAAAAAGCAGGCGGAACTAGCGAGCCCATCGGCAATGCGCCTAGCCAGGGGGAAAAGAGAACCAGCCGTATGCAAACAAAGGCGCGCCGCGAAGCTTCAAAAGTGTGGCTTTTGCCACACGTGGGGCCTCTTCAAAGGCGTCGCGGAAGACAGCCTGGAGTGCGAAAAAAACACATTTCAATCCGCACCAAAGCTGCGGCAAAAGTGGTGTCGCATCGAGAACGCCACCGCTTATCGAAAAAAGCGCTTTTCCAAAGGAGGACGCCAAATGCGAGACCCAGCTTGCGCAACTTTCGGCACGGGTCGTTAACAGTATTTCCAAAGCACCGCAGCATGCTTTCAGCGACAAATATTTGTCAAGGCATCTGCCTTCGTGTGTTTCAAAAACTTTCCTTTTTCAAAAGGACACGGCGCAACCGCGGTGGCTTTTCGTCAACCAAGCGGCTTTCTGGCCAGGGGAAAAGGAGGCGCCGGGAACACGGCTACCCCGCGCGGGCCTCCCGCCGCCCGCGGCTTTTCGGCGGGTGGCGGGCGAAAACCACCTTGGCGGGGAAAACGCTGCACCGCGGAAAGCCCAGGGGCCGCCGTTAGGTTTTTGGGGCGGCCAACCCC
>NC_018231.1:124132-125636 GCF_000227135.1 Leishmania donovani | reverse complement strand
CCCCCCCCCCCACAGGGGGGGTTTTTAGGAAGCGCAAGCGCGGCGGATACCCCCCAAGACAAGCGCGGCCCCGGAAGGCCAAAAGGGCTTTGGTTTCGAAACGCTTTGTAAACCACAGCAAAGGCCAACCAAGTCACGCAGCACGCCCGGTTTATTCCATGTGGCTTTTAAAGCGCCAAGCCCCTTGGCGCGGCAAGGGCCCTGGCCGCGCCCTTTTTGTTTCCGGGGCGCCCTTTCGCAATGCCGGGCGGTGGGGCCCCCTTTGGGACCACCCGCCAGGGCCAGCGTGGCAAAAAAGCCGCGGCACACACACATTCGCAAAACAATATCCCCCTCCAGGGTCTCCGCGCTTCACAAAACCCTAGATTTTACTAAAACTTGCCACTTCGAAGAGCGCCGCCTAAAGAAAAGGGGGGTTTTCCCAAAAAGGGTAACTGGCCGCTGGGCCCTACGCCCCGGAAAGAACCCCGCCGCGGGGGCGCATGTGCCCCGAAACCCCCCTGACCGGTCTTACCAAAAACGGCAGCGAAGCGGCACCACAATGTTCTCCGAAAGAAAATGTAAACCTGAAACTCTTTGCTGCACACCTCTTCCCGGCACCGCGGGGGCCAAAGCGGCAAGGAAAAACAACGCCACGGCGGGATACCGGGCGGTGGTGGCGCAACGCGCCCGTGTGTTTCTTGACCCCGCCCTGCAGTTTCTAAAAATAGCGTTTGCTTTTTAGAAGACCGCCACGCCAAAGACCTGTTTTTCGACACCCTCACCACCCAAAAAAAAACCCAGGGCAACCAACGCATTTGAAACATGCACCAGGCATGCCAAAAAATAGCATTGTCAATATTCTTCTCTTTTTCCCTAACCGCAAAAATCCCAAAAAGCTAAATAATCCAAGATAAATATGCTTCGGCAGCTGTAAAGACAAATGTCGTTTTAAGTCTCAACAAATCAAAAACAGGCCGCTTTCGCAGCAAACGCCGCAGTTTTTTATGCGCTAGAAAAAGCGCCTGCTATTTGAACGAGGCTGGTCCGTCACAAAGCACCCGTCTTTTCATCAGTTTTTTTCCTGCGCTATTACCCCGTTGGCCTCCGCCCGCGTAGCCCCTGGCCTTCGTAGTCCTTTCTTCACCTGAAAAGTCGGATGGTGGGTGCGAAAAAAGTGTTTTTTTCTTGCGCGGGCCTTTTCCCGGTGTAAAAACCGGGCGCGCCAACCCTCCTTCTCCCGGGGTCGCCCCGGGATCCAACTCGGGGAGCGAGGGGGCGGCAGACACGCGTGTGGTGGCGGTGTGCCGACCCGGTCGGCTGAGCACGCGGCCTCCCTGCCCCTCAAACTCGGCCCCCCCCCACCCCTCCGCCTCGCAGGCCGCCTCGGGGCCACCCACCGGTGGACAGCGGGGGCCCGAGGGAGACACACACGACCCGCGCGGGCGCCCTGCCCAGCACATGGGTGGCACAGACGCGCGCACTGCCGCGGCGAGCGTTTGCGCAGCGCCATCCAGGAGTTGAC
>NC_018231.1:104636-124033 GCF_000227135.1 Leishmania donovani | reverse complement strand
CCGCCTCGCAGGCCGCCTCGGGGCCACCCACCGGTGGACAGCGGGGGCCCGAGGGAGACACACACGACCCGCGCGGGCGCCCTGCCCAGCACATGGGTGGCACAGACGCGCGCACTGCCGCGGCGAGCGTTTGCGCAGCGCCATCCAGGAGTTGACCCTGTCGTCGTGAGGGGTGGTGCGGCAATGGGGGAATGGTGGCGGGGGGGGTTCTGCTTTTCCCTCTCGCAGAAGTTGCGGGCCTTGGTTGGGAAAACCGCCCCCGGGCGCGGAGAAAAAGCGCGGTTACAGAACCCACGCGAGCCCGAGGCAATGGTGGGGCGAATCGTAAAGGGCGCCGGTAATGGGAAGGAAAGGGGAAGAGGGTGTTCTTGTGATCCCGGCGTCTTGTGTTTTGTTTTTGCGAAAATGAGGGGGTGGGGGGTGGGGCGGGGGGGCTGTGGTTCCGAAAGGCGGCGGGGCATGGAGGGTGTTTTTTTCATAAGCGCTGTAAATTCTGTGGGCGAAGGGGTAAATGCTTCGATGTGCGTTTTTTCGCAAATCCAGCTACGACATGTTTTCTTTGGCCAAATATAACCTTTTTTTGTTTGGTCATCGGGGGCTTTGCCACGGGTGGCTTGTCGGGTTGGTTGTTGGCCTTTGGCCGGTGGGGGCCCCGTTTTTTTTTGCGCTTGTTTATTTTTTGTGGGTGCGCCTTTCCTTTGCGCAGGCTGGAACTCCTAAATTTAACCGCCGGCGTTTTGCCAACTGCTCTCCCTTTGGGCTTGTGGGTTTATGCATTGCGTTTCGGAATCGGTTTCATACATTTTTTGTCGCGCGCAGGGCTTTTTCAAACCCTTAGGCGCTGCTCTTCGCGCCCCGCTTTTTTATCTAAAGAGAGGGGGGGGGGCTCTGGTTTGCGGGCCTCTGGGTCGGTTGGGTTTTCTCGGGGGCGTGTGTGCCTTTCCGTTCTGCCAGGGGGGGGGGCCGCAAACAGCTGGCGGGAACAACCGTTAGGTTTGAAAGCTTGAGAAAATGACAAAAATGTTTTGGAAAGTGGGCTGGGGTTATACGGCTTTTGGTGTGGGGCAAGAAAAATCACTGGGGGGGGGGTTTCCTTATGCGCCCATCGCGTCTCTCTTGCCTCTTTGTTGCGCTTCATTTTTTGGGGGGCTGCGTGATCGTTTCTGTTGGCTTTTTCCGCCTTCAGCCCATTGTTGCAAAAAACGGCCTGGGTCCTTGTGTTGTGAAAATAAATGGTGGGGGCGTTTCCTGATAGGTTTCAGCCGGGGTGAAAAGCAAGGCGCGCCGCTAAGGTGGCTTTCGCTAAGATAAACGGGGGTGGGGGGCGTGTTTGCGTCATGCCCTTTTCGTGGGGTGAACGCTTGCCAGCCGGGGCGGGCCATGCGCGTTGCTTTTGTGTGTGTGGCGCTTCCCGCCGGCTTCATTGTTTTGTTTGCGTCCCTGGGGGGGGGGGGCGGTGGGCGCGCTGTTTTTTCCAGGGCGCCAGCCTTTGGGGTGGCTTGGGGGCGCCTTTTTTTTGCTTGGTGCCCTCGGCCCCTTTGGGTGGAACGCGGGCGGCGCGGGAAATGAGGCCTTGGGGGGCAGGCGCTTTACCTGCGAGCGTTTTGGTTTTTCTGTTTGAAAGTGGGGGAAGGCTATTTTTTTTTTTGCTTTTTCAAATTTCCCGAGACCCAAAGAGCCCAGGGGAAACGCCTTTTGAAGGGGGCGGTGTCGTGTGGTTGTCTCCGTGGCTGCCGCTGTTTCGCGGCTTCCTTTCCTTGGGGCGGGGCGGTGGTTTCTTCCCCTGGAAAGGGGTTGTGGTGACGGGTGCGGCTTTCGGTTGCCGCTGGAAACGCGAGGCTGCGGGTGCAAGCCGTATTCTGGGGGAAGTGGGTTGTGCGCCGGTGGCGTCGCCGGCTTCCTGCGTGTGCGTTTTCCGTTCCCGTTTTCTTCCGGGTGGGCCTCGCTGGGGTCGTCGCTTTCCCGCCCCGCCTTGTTTGGCCTGGTGGGGCCGGTCTCCGCTACTGGTTGTTTGGCGTGTGCGCGCGTTCAAAGTGCCAGGGCGCTGGCGCGGCGCGTCGTTTGGCGTTTGTGCCGCGGGGGGGCCTCGGTGTCGTGGTGTTTCCTCGGCCTGGGCTTTGCCGTCGCCGGGGGGGGGGGTTGCGGCGCCCCGAGGCCCTGCGGGGTTTTGTCCCGGGGGAAAAAGGGGCCCCGGCTGGGCATAGGGGCGCAGCCCGCGTGTTTTCCGGCGGCCAGTGGCCGTCGGGGTTCCTGTGGCGCCCGCGCGCGTTTGTTGTCGCGTGGTGGCCTGGCCAGGTCGGGCTCTTCGCCATGGCGGGCGCCCTCGGCGAGGCGTGGAGGGAAGAGGGTGGGTGAGTGGGCGGGTGGGGGGGGGAGGAGGTGGACGCTTCGCGCGCGCTCGGCGCTGTGCGCGGCATCCGTCCTGAAAGGCCGTGCCTGCATGAGGGTGGCGCGTTGGTGTCGTTGCATTGTGCCGAACCTTGTTGTTTGTCGTTTACTCTCGCGCGTCCGGGGACTTGTGAAGGGGTGCCGCGCGCGCCGACCCTGAAGAATGCCACGGGGTGAAAAGTATCGGCCCTGGAACGGCCCAGCGCACCAACCACACAGCGAAGACACGAGCCCTCAAGCGGCGGCGCCGTCCGCCTTGTTGTCTAGCATCAGGAGATCCTCCGTCATGGCCGGGTCGAAGACGACGGGGAAGAACGGGCCGCTGACACGCGTGCCGGCACGGAAGCGGGTGGTATGCGGCAGCAACGGACCATCCTGCACCGCACACGTTTCCTCGCCCATGTAGTGCACGCAGCAGCACCGCGCCGCGTCAAGGGAGCGGTTGCCGTGCGTCGCGAAGAGCGTCTTCGGATGAATCAGCAGTGCCTCGCCGCGGCGCAGATCCACCGTGGCGGGCGGCGTGTCGGCGAGCATCTCCTGCTCGTCATCGTTCGTGATGTCCCAAATCGTGTTCAGCTGCTGCGCCTCGCTCTGCGTGGGATCGTACGGGACTGGCGGCAGCAGTTGGCCCTCACGCCAGCGGTGGCTGCCGGGAATCAAACAAGGTGCGCCACGGTCCTTGTTGAGGGTGTCGAGCGCAATCATAATGCTAACGTGGTTCACCGGTGTCGTATGCTGCCAACGCACGTAGTTCTGCTGCCACGGAACACACGGGCCAGTGCGGGCCTCCTTCATGAAGACCTCGTCATACCAAAGCCGCACAAGGCGATTTCCGAGCGCCTGCGACGCAGCGACGGTAAGCGTCGGCAGGTATACGAGGTCGTGCATTCCCCAAGCGCACCGCCACTGGCCCTGGCAATAGAAGAGCGGGCCGCCGGTCAAGTCGGCGAGCGAGGTGGCGTAGAGATGCTCCGACTTGGGGTGATGTTCGACGTTGTTGGCGAGCTGGTTCACCTCGTCCGCGAGAATGTCCACCTGTGGCGGGTCTAGCACCGGGCGCGGCAGCTTAGCGTATCCCAGCTGATGGTACTGCTGAAGCACCTGCAGCGGCACCACAAATTGCCTGTACTCGTCCACGTCGGGCAACGTGCCGTACAAGCACCCGAGCGCACCCGCACAGTCTTTGAGATCGTGGGGCAACTGGCCGCGCAAGAACTTCAGCACGTACGACTTGTACCGTCGGGGCGTGAGAGGCGCGCGGCTCGGCAGCGCCGCCGCGTGCAACGCGCGCCGCATGACTATGGGACAAGAGTGTCGTTCGCCCTTTGCTCACCACACACGCACGTGCGCGAGGAGGCCCCCCGTCCTGCTTTCTCACGCCCTCTGTGCCACGGAATGATGCCGGGGCGGAGAGCAAAACGGAAGTGAAGGGACCCTCTCTGTGGCGCGCGCCACGGCAACAAGAGCCGCCGCAACAGCCGCGTGCTGTACCTCTGGGAGGGGGGCTTGCTAAGTGCCGTCTCGGCTCCGCAATGTAAACCTCTTCTTGTCGTATCCGGCACCCTGTATCACAACGCAAGATAGAGCCCATAGCACGAGAGGAGGCACGAGGAGGAGAGATGGGCGGGTGGGACTGTGACATGTCGAAGAACGCGCACACGCACGAGCAGCAGTGGCACCACCAATGGAGAGCGAGGGGTGGGGCTGGAGGGAGGAGAGAGAAGGCTCACGTGTCTGTGTGTGTGTGTGTGTGCGTCATGCACAAGGGCACACAGACGGGAGAGAGGCGCAAAACGCAGGGGTCCATCCCTGCAGGTCTCCTTGCGTCCAGCAGGGTGGACGAGCAAAAGACGTGTGGTGGTGGTGGTGGCACCGAACTCCTCGGCACACAGACAGACAGATATATAGGCAGACGAAAGTCGCCGATGGGCGTTGCTCTGCTGTTTTTCATCCCTCCTTTCCGGTTTTACGCGCTCATTCTTCTGGGAATGCAGCTGCTTCTCCAAGATGGCTTGACCACGGGTGCGCGTCTTAAAGAGAGCTGTACCAAGCCCCGCCATGTGCATGCGTGTCTGTGTAGGGGGGGGGGAGGAGGAGGAGGAGGGGGAGGTATCATGATCAGGCGACCCCCCTCCCCTCCGTACCAAGACACAGACAGACGACACGGGAGGATCGATGGATGGCTTAACCGCTTAAAAATGTGCCGAAAAATCAAGAGGGGACGGGCGCGTATATATGTGTCAGCATACAGGGCCAGAGAGCCGCATTTTCCATGCCGTCACAGCAGCGGCATGGAGCTACAATGAAAGAACAGACGCATCCGAATGCGCACACGCAGAGAACATAGTCACGCACGCACGGCGTCACAGACCCCGGCCGATCTTTTCCTGCTTGCGCTTCTTCCACTTGGTGAAGAAAGCCTTTGGCGCCTCGGCGCCGTTGACCACCTTGCCAGACTTATGGGCAGCCCGTGTGCGGCTACGCGCCTTCTGTGCCTTGTTCATGCCCCGCGACAGCACGCGCACCTCATCAGCTGGCGCCGCTCCGCCGGTGCGTGGGGTCTTGTGGGGGTTGACGGCGGCCTTGTAGGCAGCGGTGGGGGCCACCTCCTTCTTGCGCCGCTTCATGGCGGTCTCTTTGTCCTTCTCGTACTTCGTGAGTCGTCGCAGCTTCGCCTTCTTCACGTCGAACGTGTTAAAGACGGCGGCTGGGTGCAGCGCCTTCATGCCGTGCAGAAAGGCGTCGGAGGGGTGGACCAGGTTGCGCTCCGGCCGCAGCGTGTTGTGGAGCCACCGCAGCTCTGTCTCATCATCAGCGTGAATCGAGTAGAGGAGGGCCAGCTGTGCGTCGGTGTTGTCGTCCGTCACCTCCTTGCGTACCTCCACGTTTGTGCCCTTGACGCGCTTGTGCAGCGCCTTGGGCGCAAGGAGGGCCATTTCTCTCGCCCAAAGGGGTGCGGAGGAGGTGAAAAGGCGGCCAAGAGCTTGTGCGAGGGTGTGTGTGCTTCGACACTGTGCGAAGTGCGCTGATGTGCGCGTATGGCAGGTGTGCGTGCGCGAGAGAGGAGCGGGAGAGTCGGTGGGAGGGTGGGGGAAGGAGAACGCGAAAAGTTCGGCGCATCGTCATGGAGGCTCCTCCCCCCCGCATCCAGCTGCTCATCATTGCCATGAGCCACGTAGCAACGGCTCATCTTCGCCAGTGCCGCTGACAACGTGTCGACCGCCTCTTGCGTGCGGACACACACACACACACGCACGCACAAGTGCATGCGTGTGCCAGGATTGAGTGTTCTCAGTTGTATGTGCATGTGGCAAGCACAGGACCATGGTTCAACGGAAGAAAAGCAAAGGTGCCATGGATATGGCAGTTGCCTTGGGAGGTGAGGCGGCGGCCCATCGACTGGCCCGCGTGTCAGCGACATCCCGAGAGAGAAAACGAAGGAACAACATCAGAAATGAGACATGAGTGAGGAGGGAGGCAAAGAGCCGTGATGAAAAACGAGAGCGTAGTCCTTACAGAGCGGGAGGGGCGTAAAGCAGTAGGCTCCTTGTATAGCTGAGTCTGTTGTTCAAACTCTCTGGCACCCCCACTCACGTCTTCCTCCTTGCCGTCGTCACGCGAACACAAGCACACACACACACACACACACACACACACACACACATACACGCACGCACACGGACGTGCGTGCAGGGCTCTGCATCGTTTATTAACCACTTCGAAAAACGCAAATACACACCGGAAGAGGATAGAGTCGCACAGATACGAAAACAAACAAAAACAAAGCAGCAAACTGTACATACATATACACATATATGCGTATTCATATCTTTCGCTGCATCCCGTGCGGCCACGGCCCCCCCCCCCTCTCGATACCTCCGCGGAGGCGGCAGACAGACACAAGCACGTTCGCCCCGTCGCGAGGTCGGGAAGATGGAGGGCGAGCGTCTTCATGTGTGCCACATGACGCGCGCCGCTACAGGAGCGCGGAAAGGTACTCGCGGCAGCTCAGTGACTCCCACCACAGCACGTCCCCATGGGTGATGTTTTTCTTTGCCACGGCGAGCACTGCGGGCTCTTTGGATGGGGTATAGACGAGGGAGATGTGCAGGTTGGAGCAGCTGCGCTGAGCAGCCTCCTCGAGCAGCTGAAGGTTGAGATCGTCGCGCAACGACCCTGTCCGAGCAGAGTCGTCGCCGGTGAGCAGCGCCGCCGCCGATGTCGAGGATGCCGAGTGGACAGAGAGAAAAGAATCCTCGCTCACGCTACCCCCGCCGATGCCGTCGCCACCGCGACGCCCTGCTGCGGCCGCGCAGTAGGCGAGCATACGTCGCCGCTGCTCGTGCTCGATCATGAAGCGAGAGTGTATGACGCCGCTGGGGACGTTGCCCAGAATCGGGTGCAGGTCCACCGTCAAGCATGACCATGGACTAATCACGACGAGTGGCACCGCAACCGTGTTCATGTCGCTCGGGTTCGCGTGGCTGAACTCGTTCGTGATGGTGCTGCTCTGGTTGGGGTGGTGGTGGTGGTGGTGGTGGTGGGGATTGATGTTCAGCGGGCGATCGTCGCCTACAAAGATGGGCCGGGCCTGTGGCGTGTTACGGTGGTCCGCCGCCATTGCGGCAGCGACGTTTGGCGGCTCCATGTCGCGCGGGTACACCACCGCCCAACTCGTCAAGGCAAAGTCGCTGATCTGCTGGAATGCTCGCGTGCTGTTGAGGAAGCCGAGAAGTTCGACACAGTTCCACCGACCGGGGAGGCCCCACTCGAGGCTGTTCTTTTCCTCCCCCTCCGCGCCACAGAGGGGGATGGAGGGCACGTCGGCCAGCTCCTTCGCGACAACCTGGTAGACTCGATGCAGCATGCTGTGCAAGTCGCAGAGCAGCTCCTCCAACTGCGCGGGCGTCAGCTCCACAAAACAGTTGCGTTGCTGCGGCGCTTTGGCGGGCACGGGCGACGGCGTGTGTGGGAGGGGCAGGCTGCGGAACATGTCCGGCCCCAAGCCGTCCACCGGGCTGGCCACCGATTTTTCAGGACCGGTCGTGACGACCGCGTTGCCGGAGCTGCGCGCCACCTCGCACGGAATCCGACTCAGCTTCTCCCAGACGGTGGGCGAAGCGCGGTAGTTGAAGTCGGCGAAGAAGGGAACGGAGAGCTGCTGCAACAGCACCTCGAGCAGCAAGAGTCGCTGGGGGTCCACATGCGTGCAGTACAAGTTGACGCCGCGTGTGGTTGACGCCGGCACCATAAGTCCGCGTTGACGCAGCGTGCGAGCTGCAGCGCGCATCATCGCGTGCCGCTCTGCTGTCCACGTCGGGTGGTTCTGCATCTGAGGTAGCAGCTCCAGCGGCAGAGCCAAACTCAGCATCATCGCCTCAAGCCTCGCCACCACCCGCATCGCCGTGACGGTCAGGATTGGTGGCGGCGCGCAGCTCCGCTTCTCCTGCGCAGGCGTCTCACCGTCCGAACCACCGGGCTGCTGCTGCTGCTGGGATGCGTCATGTCTAGGCATTTCACCTACCGGCGATGGCGACACGGGTGACGCACCGGGCGTTGTCACTGGCGAGCACGCGGCGTGCTGAGCTGTGAGGCGGGTGCTCGGGGTATCCCAGCGAGCGAGGTGGTGCAAGTAACTATTCCAGTCGGAGAAGACGTCCTGCAGCACCGCCACGGTGCGTCGCACTCGCGCCCCCACGTCGTCGCCAGGCTCGAGAACGCCCGCGTTGTTGGGGTCTGGTGGAACGCCGCCACACTCCACCACGTGATACAGCCGCAGCGCCCGTTGCCGGCACTGCTCGGAGCAGTAGACGGAGTGACAACCGCCAGGGCAGTTCACAGGTTTCGCAAGCCGTTGTCGCCCACACTGCGCGCAGCACGACGGCTCTGGCGTAGTGCTGACAGGCCTGTCGCTCACCCCGGCGCCGGTGCCGCTGCTGCTACGGGGCGCAGCGGCACCGGTAGACGCCGACGCCAATCGCGACGGGAGCAGCGGCCAGAAGGGCATCAGAATGGCTGGGCGCTCCACGAAGATGACCTCATCTTTTTGAATGCGGCGCGTGGCGGAGAGGCGGATGTGGCGGCAGAAGTAGCACATCGGCACCGTGCCCCACTGCATTGTCGTGTCGGCCGTGGCGACCAGGAGGGCCAGCATGGAGTTCCGATCGTACATGAAGTCTTCCGCCCTCACCGGCCGCGTCGTCTCGGTTTTCGGGACAATGACGACGTTGGAGGGGGTGGCGTTGTCATTGCCGCCACTGATCGTCACCTTGGTGCTGTTCGGCTGCCAGCCTCGTCGCCCCGTCGCGCCACGGTACCCGCGCGACACGGGAAGCGGCAGCGGACTCACCGGCGCTGGGTTCATGCTGGGGAAGAGCATCTCGAGGAGGAATAGGCGGCGGTGGCACACGTCGGCGCCAGGACGGAAGGGACGGCTGGATTGACGGGAACCGCGAAGCGGTGAGCGCAGGTGCGGCATCGAGTCTGCGCTGGCGCTGTCGGCGCCTGTGGCGGGGAAGGACAGAGGCGACGTCGATATCGGCGACGACTGCCGCGGCGGCTCGTCGCGGTTGTGCAGGGTTCTGCCGTGGCGGCCCAAAGGCAGCGGACAGACCTCGTACGGCAGCTTGTGCGGCTGGAGGAGCGTGTTGGCGGTGGCGGCAGCTACCTCAGGACGCGACGAGCGCTCGTCGCCACGGTGACCGAGATAGGAGCTGGTGTGCTCCGTCGGTAGCGGGGTCGACCGGGGCGAGAGCGAGATGGCCGTCAGCGACGGGCTTCCCGTGGCGGTGTCGCTGGTATTGCTGGGCAGCATCATGTTTGCACTGCCACCGGCGCACAGGCGCAACGTGGACGTCGGAAGCTGCTGGCGCAGAAAGATGGACGCGTACGACACCATCACCTGTGTGACGCGGCCGAGACGGAGAAGCAGCGGCGATGCGGCACGCCAGCGGTGCCGCAAGTGCCCGGCCAGGCCCTCCACCTCGGATACGTAGCCAAAGCTGATCAGGTTTGCGGCGAGTACCTCGTAGGTGGGGTTGATATGATCCCTGGCGGGGCAGCACCGCAGTGCCGCCTCGGCATCTTGAAGGCTGTCGCGAAGGCACGTCGGCGAGGCGTGGAAGAGGAGGTGGCTGCGGACTGTGTACAGGATAGAAAGATCGCGGGCACGCGTCGGCGCGTGGTCTTCTGGGGTGGGCATCATCGACGGCGGCGCCTCCTCCTCGGCGTTCTTCTCTTCCTTAAAAAATTCGATCGCTTCGCTGAGGAGGCGAATAGCGCCAGCGTAGTCGGGGCCCTGCGCACCCGCCGCGGGCGAAGACGGCGGTGTCGCGTTTGACGGCTGCGGTGCGGTGACCAGCGCTTCATTGCTGCTGTCTGTATCCGTGTTATCCGAGTTGCGGTAATCACCAGCTATGCTGGCCGAGAAGGCGGGGCCGTGCAGGGCGGTAATGGCAGGCAGAAGGGGATGCAGGATACGCATCGCATGGAGGCGTGCCACGACGATCGGCGTACACACAGAGATCGGCAGCGTGAGAATCGCCACAACGGAGTCGTCGTCTTCGTCCATAGCGTGCTGCGGCGTACCCCAAACCGCCGGTTGCTGCTGCGAGGGAGTTGCTGCCGCTGCTGTAGTTGGAACAATGGCGTCCTCCAAGCGCGCAGCCTCTGCAGCAGCCGCGACCACCTTTTCTGTTGTGTCGGGGTACAAGTTGGCAGCGCTGATGGGGCTGCTCAATGTATGCTGGCGGTGAGGTTGCCGTGGCGACAGCTGTCGCCCTACAGTCCACGGGTGCGGTTGCTGCGATCGCTGGCTGCCGTGCTGCCAGTCGCTGTTCGAGTTGCCGGGCAGCGCGGGGACGGAGTGACTGCTGGCAGAAGGCAGCGGATTGAACGCGGATGCAGCAGGTGGAGCGACGACAGCGCCGCCATTTCTCCGTTGATTCACGCCGACGTTCTTCAAATTGTGGTGCAGCTCCACGTGGACGAGGAACGTTCCCTCCTCCGAGATGCTAGACAGGTGAGTATTACCGCCGCTGTGGTTGTTGCGGATGCAGCTGTGCGAGCTCCCCGACCCCGTGCCGTTCGCGACCATTGAGTTCACCTTGACCGTAGGAGGCAGCTTGCCGCACGGCAACTGCGGCTGTGGAGAGGAGCGCCAGGGAGACGGGCAGCCAATGCTGCCTTGAGTGCCCATGGACGATGTCGGTTCCACGCTGGCCACGACGTCATCGGCGCCACCAACGATGCTCGTGTTGTGCACCGCATCCAGCTTCGTCGCGGGGCGGCTCTCTTGGATGAGGCGCCGCACTGGCGACATCGCCACCGGGAGGACGCTGGTGGAGCTTCCGTTGGCGTTCGGTTTTACGCTCGTGGGCGCCAAGGGGCGGGCGCTTTCACCGCCGCCGCCGCCGCCGCCATTCGTCACGGACGCGTCGGCCTCTGCCTCACCATTTCCGCTCATGCTTTCGGCAGCCTTCACCGTTGCCGCAACCGCGCTTGTTCGCGGGGATGTTTGCGCGACGGGCAGGCGCAACGACTGGTGCTGGTGCTGGTTAGTGGTGGTATCGAGAACACGAGCCAGCACAGGCCATTGAGGGTCTTGCTCTGCTAATGAGTCTGCCGACCGGCCGGCCACTGTGACCGCGATGCTGCCGACTGCAAGGGAGAGTGAGGGATGAGCGCTGGGCGAGAGAGGGGAGCGCAGGGATGATGTGCGCACAGATACCTGCGTGGAGGGGGTGTTCTCCTCCCTGCCGCCAGAGACGGACTCCCTGGTGGGACGCTTCGGCGACAGAGGAAAGCTCGATGGCGATGTGAGCTGGCCGCCTATTGACCCTGCAGTCGCCGTTATGGTCGTAGTGACCGTTGTGGCCGCGGTTGTGGTGGTGCCGTTCGCCGTACTGGTCGCCGGCTCCGCAAACTCTCTTTGGCTGCACTCTGCTTTGCCGCCGCTGTCGGCTCGGACTAGCTCCGGCAGCTGCAGACGCACATCGGGAGACGAAATACCGACGGTACGGCTACCGCGGTTACCACTGCGTATGCGTTGGTCCCCCAAATCCGCCGCCTCCGCCGCGTCGACCGGCTGGGAGCCGGTGAGAGAGACAGTTGGGGTGAGGGAGCGAGCGCTATCCGTGAAGGGCATCCTGGGAGACTCGCTCACGCTCGCATCTGCCGCCAGGCTTGGCGACGCGTCGCGCTGCTGGCGCGATCGCCGCGCGACATCGTAGTTGGTGGATTTTAATAGCTTCGGCAGAATTCGAAACTCCACAACAACGGCCGTCTCGCCGCTGCGGCGCAGCACGACCCCCTCGAGGGAGTGCTTCAGGACGACGCGGACAATCTCGTGAGCTTCGAAGCCGAGTCGGTCAATCCACCAAAACTCGTGGCGGCACGTGTCCGGTCTCAGAGACACGCGAGTCCCTGGTACTGGGGCCGCGATGCTGCGCCACCAGTGTGGTAGCTGGGGGCTGCGATAGACGGTAGGGGTGTTCGCGCCGTCTTCGTCCTCGGTTGCGCTCTCGTAACTGTCGTCGTCGATGTCGTCCTCGTCGGAGAAGGTGTCATCACAATGGCTGGTAGAGCATATCTGATGCAGCGATAAGGACGACGAGGAGAGCAGGGACGCCTGCGCCTCAACATCGGAGACGCCGTCTGCATGGACGCGACGGTGGTGGCCGCGGCGCTGAAGCCCCTCTCGCGGTCGGCGACCACGCAGGCGCGGCCTCTCCAAGCCAACAAAGAGGTCGGTGAAAGAGGAGGCCACCGGTGATTCCAACCTCTGCTCAAGCGGCGTCAGATCTTCGAATCGGCGCTTGTTTCGGCTGCGGGTGCTTGCCGCGACGGAGGGGACGGACAGCGGACTGTTCAAAGGAGAAACGGCCCACTGGCTGAGTTGAACCTGCCGGCGAGCAGCAGGAGAAGCGGCAGCAGCTTCATGACCCTCGCCACAGCCTTTAGTCGTTGCCCCGGACACCGAAACGCTGGGGAAGGGGGGCTTGGATATCGAACATGGGGGCGCAGGCTGCGGTGTTGCCGCGGCGTCGTCACCCATCTTCTGCTTCGGCACGTGCGCACTGCCATCGGTGCTCGTTGCATCCACCCACAGCGGAGTTCGCTGCGTCGGGAGAAGCGGCGCAAAGGATGGCAGCGGGCGACCCGCAGCGGCATTGAAGGGAAAAGAAAAGATGGCGGACGTCCTCGCCGCCCCCAACGCCGCGCCCCCCTCTCCTCCCGCAGGCGTGCCGTCCAGCGTGTGGGTCAGCTCCACGCCCGTCCACGCGTGCTCCGGCGACGGCACGTCCAGGGAGAGCGGGGTGGGGCTGTTGCTGCTACGCGCATCACTGATCACATCGCCCTTCTGCGAGGATGTCGGGCGCGGGTAGCGCATCGCGAGGTCTTCTTTCGGCTCTCCCCTTCCTTCACCCGTGAGTCCTCGCTCTGCCCGTGCGTGCCCCCTACGGCAGCAGAACCAGTGCGTTCCTTCTCCGCTACACGTCAGTGTAAGACTTTGCGCGTAGCGTGCGTGCGAGCGGCGACGCAGCCGACGACTACGTTGGCACTGGGTTGACCCCCCCTCTTCCTCCTCCTCCCGCCTTCCCTCGCCAGACACACGAGGAAATCGAGTGCTCTCCCAGATTTCCCTCACGGTCCTTGTCTTGCTTTGGGGCCTTCTCCGCACTCCCTGAGGAGGGCGTGCACGCGCGAGGCGCCTTGCAGCCCGCAGGCGATGGCGACGATACGCTCAGATGTGGCTGGAAGAGGAGGGGAGGCGATCGGGCAAGGACAGGTGTAGAACGATGAAACCGGCCAATACGCTAGCGCGCACCCACAGTCACCGCTATACACACTGTACGGGTGTATACACACGACAACGGCGCAGGAAGAGCGCTGCTCACATAAGGAGTGGTGCGTGTGCCTGTGTCTGGGAGGAGGGCGTGATGTGATGGTGGTGATGGGCGAGACCCACACGGGAGGGGGGAGGGAGGGGGCAACAGCCTCCTCGAGCCACCCCCACACCCCCCCACACGGAGAAATAACGGAAACCGGGGCGAAGACGTTCGAAGATCACAGCGATGACGTGAAGCCGAGGGGCGGGGGCGTGCTTGGGCAGGTGCAGCACCAACACAGCGCTGCCTGTGTGCCTGTCTGCCGTGCGGCGGATGTGTACGCGTGGGCGGGGAGGGGGGGGGAGGGGCGTTGTGTATGGACGCGCGAAGAGGAAATAAAAAGCGAAACGAGGCAATGCCGCAGCAACCGATACACACACACACACGTAGAGAGAAGGAGAGAGGGTGCGGTGGTGGTGGTGGTGATGGTGGCGGGTGATATATTTTCCTGCCTTCGCTAGTGTAACGCCAGAGGGGGAGGAGAGAAAGGCGTGCGGGAGTGGCGGTGGTGGTCGATGGTTGAAATCAAGTGAAGGCAGTGAGAGAGGGGAGAGGCAAGAGGGAAAAGTTGTGTGGCGTGTGTATGTGTGGGATCGACCTAGGAGAGGATGGGCGGGGGCAGTGAGGCGACACAGGTTTACCGCACGCAACCATCATACGCTCGAAACCTCCTTTCTTCTCTGTCTCCACCCTGCTGCACCTCTCTCGTGCGGGTTTACGTACGGCTTTGCTCTTGGTGTTTGTGTGCGTGAAGCGCTTAGCGAGATGAGGCGGGGTGGTGATGGCGGGGGAATGGCCACAGCCAAGAAACACTACACCATCCGAAGCATCCATCCACCGCTACTCCTGCTGCCCCCCCCCCCCCCCCAACCTCCTCTCCTTCAACTGGAAAATGAGCGTCCTAAAGTGTCGAGACATGAGGGAAGAACGACACGCACACGCAGCCCGCAAAACCCCATCAACACCTTTCACAAGTGATGTGGCCCAACGCGTAGGCACGCCACTGCGAACTCACAGAGGACAGAAAGCAGATGAGTGATAAATGTCCACAGACGCCGCACACGGCAGCGCTCATACACGTGCAGGCGCCCTGCGTCACCCTAATGTGGACGCCGACACACAAGAGAAGAAAGGGGCAAGGAAGAGAGAGGGAGCATCAGCAGGAGTCAACGCGCGCGCACACACACACACACGCAGGTACATACACACATAGACACATAGGCATACACAGAATGATACAAAGACACGCCCAACAACGACTCGGATCAGCAGCAGGGCGGGAGAGCGGGAGGGGAAGGAAGAAGCGCGAGGAGGAGCCTCGCGTGCCTGTGCGCGTGCAGGGCCCACACAACTCCCCTCCAACTTCTTTCCCTCCTCCGATTGGTGGACCCCAAAACGTGTGCATGCCTGTCTCTGCGCCTGTGTTTGCGTATGGGCACATTTCTTTCGGTGTCTCTCACGCACGCCGCTGCCCGCAGTGACTTAGACGTTCTCGGCGATCCAGTTCATGGCCTCGCGCAGCGACTCGCCGGTGGAGGTGCTGCAGCCCATGAGCGTCCACGTTCGGTCCCTCAGCTTCCCGAGTTCCAAGTACTCGATCAGCTCGGCTGGGGCTGCTGCAGACTCCATATCCTGCTTGTTTGCTAGCACAAGAAGAGTGGCGTGCTGCAGCGATGGCTCACCGTGCAGCAGCTGGTGCAAAACCTCTTTCGCCTTGGGGAACTTCACGGCGTCAGCGGCGTCGACGACGAAGAGAACGGCGTCGGTGTGATCGTAATAAAGCTTCCACGACTCTCGCAGCTGCTCCTGTCCACCCAAGTCCCAGCAAGTGAAGGTGATGGTGTTGTTCGTCTGCGGGTGCGTGATGGTGAGCGTTTCCGTGTTGCCGCCGAGGGTGGGCTGGGTGGCGATGGAGTGCCCCAACTGCAGGTAGTACAAGATGGATGTCTTACCGGCGTTGTTCAGGCCAAGGATGAGCAGCTTGTAGGACTTATTTCCTTTGAACATGCTCCACAAGCTGGTGAAAAGCTGCCCCATTTCGCCCTTCCTGTTGGTCAGGCAGCCGGCTGCTGCTGCTACGGCGGCGGCGGCGGTGGAAGCAGCAAACCACCAAGGCATCGATACATGCATGTATACATGCATGCACAGGACAGACGGTTGGTGAAATGTGGTTGCATGTAAAAGGCATGCAGAGAGGAAGCGAGGGAGGAGGGTGGTGTTGGCAGACGTGGGGAGAGGATCCTGCGCGCGCGCTCGTGTATGTGTGCGTGCGTGGGATGCGCTGGAGAGGCGCCGCGCAGAGCACATTTTTCGTTGCCCTCATTTTACTCTCATGCTTATGTGTGTGTGTGTGTGTGACGAGTCGCTCACGCTACGTCGAACCATCTCGTTCCCTTCGTGTTTGCGAGATGCCCCACCACGCAGCAGCGGCACTGGCCGCGGGACTGCTCTCTCCCTCTCTCGTCTCGTATCATGGCCTATACCCCTGTATGCTCGGTTACACTCACATACACGCACATGTGCATACGTGCACACACAAGGCACATACAGAGCCGGGAAAGGAAGCCGCAGCAACGACTGCAACAGTGGGGGAGGAGAGAGGGACTAGCAGCCAGAGAAGAAAAGATGTTAGGGTTGGCGATGACGTAGAGAAGAGGCCCGAAGACGGTCCATCACGCATCCAGCTGGGACACAAACCCACCCATCCAGAGGCGCTCGTAGTGCCGCTCATCGCCGCCAGGTAAGACGCGTTCGATGGCCAACTCCAACACCCCTTGCGTAGGTTGCACGCGAGTGATGTGGCATTCCAGCACAGCCCCGACAAGGACGTCGTCGCGGTGGTGAGTGATAGTGTGCGCCAGCTGCACCTCCGGGATGTACACGTCCGAGACGTAGGTGAACTCGGGGGTCTCCTGCCGCCAACGCGCAACGGCATCCATCTGCAGCGATGCGGGGCGCCGCACTGTGCTCGAGGTGGTGGACGGCGCTGTCAGCGGTAGGGACAGTAGCTGTGACATCTCCGCCGAGGAGCACGCGAAGCGGCTGTACGCCGGCGCAGCCACCACGCGGCGTGTCTCACCAACCAAGCACAGGTAGGTTTTCTTGTGATGCGCGTCACCATCACTACCACCACGAGCAGCGGCGGCGGCGTTGGCCGAGGCACGCTCCAAGTCCTCGAGGTACCGCAAAATCCAAAAACGCGTGCTGTTGTCCTGCAGGAGACTGGCGCGCTCCTGCTTCGCGCTGATCATGGCGCACAGAGAAGCCATGGCATGCTCGGGAATGAGCTGCTGAGGCGCGGCCACCATGGCAGCACGCGCGGCAGAGGTGGAGGCCGCACTGGTGTGGTCACTACTGCCGCCACCGCGGCGCTGCTGCCAGAGCCACGTCTTGAGCTGATGGTGCACGAGCATGTCGGCATACCGACGCAGCGGACTTGTGCTGTGGGTGTAGAAGGTCGTGTCGAGCCCGGCATGGTGCAGAGGGACGTGATGGTAGATGGCGCGTGTCACGGTGCTGAGGCGACGCACGGAGGACTGCATGGCTTCGGCCAGGAAGATGTGCGAGGCGTCGAGTGACGTCAGCGTGCGCACACCTTCAGGCTCTGTGTAGTAATGCGCCACGAGATGATCGCTGGAAAGAGCGCGAGTGCCGCGGAACGGCATTGCGATGTGGTTGGCCTGTGCAACGCGTGAACACACCTCGTTCGCGGCGATCATCAGCTCCGCCACGGCAAGGCGGGCGTCTTGGGTGGAGATGACCTGATCCGTGACGGAGAGCACCTCGGTGCCCTTGACTTCGATGAGGGGGTCGGGTAGGCTGAAGTCCACTGGCGGCGTCGCCGGCACCCCCTCGTCTCCGCAGTCCTTGCCCCCGGCCCCGCGGTGATGTTGCTGTCGCTGTCGCTGCTGCCTCTCCAGTCGAGCGCGCAGCCGAAGACGGGCACAGCGAAGAATGTAAAAGAGGTTGTCCTTGTCTTCACGCGTCATCCACGCCGGTGGGGGATGCGCGCTCCCGGCGCACTCAGCCAAGAGAGGCGGCGAGGACGATGTGTGTTTGTCGTGCGCAGCCGCCACAACGGCGGTGCTGTCGTGTTCATCGCCATCCTCCCTGCCTTCCTCCTCGTTGATGATTTCCTGCACCTGATCGTACGTGATGCGCCGCAGCTGGTCCAGCCATCCCACGGCGATGGAGTAGTTCTTCACCTCGCCGGTGGACTCATCGATTTGGAAGATGACGTTGAACGTGCGACACGGTCGGTCCTCGCGCAACGTGGCCGCCTCGACGATGGGCTTTGGGAGCATGAAGAAGACGCCCTCCGGCAGGTAGGTGGTTGTCGTCAGCCGCCGCGCCGTCAACTGCTCAAGGGTGCTGTCGAAGGGGCAGTAGACGGTTGCATCAGAGACGTACACGACAAAGTACTTTGCACCCGTTGCCCCATCCACGGAGACACCGATGGCATCGTCGACCTCGCTCGTCGTGGCGGAGTCGATGGCGTACCCCGGCCCCGCCCGGCGCTCGCGTATGGCGTCGAAGGCGTCGCCGCCGTCGCGCTGTCGGACCTCCGCCAGCAGCTCCGTCATGAAGGCGTGCGCCTGTGGGGGGTAGCGCAGCTCCCCAGCGTACGCGACCCGGTTGAGGTTGTCGCCAGGCTCAACATACCCGATGAGTTCCAGCAGGGTGCGCATATGCACAGGGTCGGAGATGCACGCCGGGGCACCAGGGAGGCGTGCCAAGACGCGCTGCAGCATCTCTAGAGCCGTGTCGGAGAGGATGCCCTCGCCAGCGGCGTAGCGGGCCAATAGCCGAAGGATGCGTGCCTCACTCACTGCGTCGAGGGGCCGCACGGGCAGCTTCCAAGTTGAGCTAAGGAGTCTCTGCGACTCCAACAAGGCCGACTCCACCAACCGAGCGGTGATCGAGGATGGGGAGGATGGTGATGACGGTGCGTATCGCAGAGGGTCATAGCGCTGTAGCAGAGAGCCGAGGATGAACTGCCGCGTCCAGGCGACGTCTAGGTAGGTGCCGCTGAACTGCGCTGCGGCGTTCGCGATGATCGTGCGCGGCGCCGTCGACGACGTTGTGTGATGCGATGATTTTGCAGGGCTGCCCAGAGTCGTTGACGTCACCTTGGACGCAGCACCGCGGCGTTGCAGTGCTGCCACCACGCCGACGGTTGGCGTCGCTACCGCCGCGGTGCCGCGGACACGCGCAAATGCGAAGAGTCGCCACCGCATGGACCCTCGCACAGGACAATAAAAAAAAGAGGAGCGCGCCGTTGTAAAGCGCTGAAGGGGTGTGGGTGGTGGTGGGGACGAAGCAGGCTGGTGGATTGTAGGGCAGTCAGGAGGGGTTCGAGCGCACGGCACGGAAGGACGGCGATCTCCTCACATAATGCACACACGCACAAGCTGCAGCGGTGCTTCATGGCTTTTGGTTTCTATCGCCCCTCCCCGGCTACCACAGGCCATGTGGCATAGCACACAGCGCCGACACCGTTACGTACCCCTGAGGAGCAGGCGAAAAACCGAGAGCGGAAGGGGAATGCGCAGGAGCGTTGGTTGTGGTGTATTCTTCTGTGTGTATTTTCTGTGAAAAGCGGGCAAAACGAAGTGAGGTGGCTGAGAGAGTTGTCCATCGCACCGCCCACTCTGCACATCCATGAGGAGACACGAGGGGGCAGGTATGGTGCGTGTTGCTGGGACACACACACCCACACAAATACACACGCGCACCACCCGACGGATTCGCGCAGGCAGCCGTGGTAACGACCACCACGGCTGCAGTGGTGCGCGCACAGCAACCCGCTTTATTCCCTTTCGCCAGCGTGTCCGCTTCTCTGCGGTCCCACATGAGCCAAGCGCCCCTCGACCCCCGGGCTCTGCCACAGGCCTCGTCGCGTGGTGCGACGGCAGCCGCGCTAGACACGCATCACGCCAATGCACCGACTCGGTCATGGGAGCACGGCCTCTGCCGTCAAACTCTACTCGCCCACCCACACCACTAGGCAGTGCGGGGGCCGGGTGGGATACGCTCGAGTCACGTCGGCACTTCGCCTATCATATGGATGGTGCAAGCGTGCGCACTGTCGCAGGTCGCTCCGACGCAGCGCCATCCACG
>NC_018231.1:100633-102694 GCF_000227135.1 Leishmania donovani | reverse complement strand
AAAGCTGTAGCCGCTCTGGAAGCTGGGGTCCTCGGTGGAGAAGACGATGACGTGCGCGTTGTCGCCCTCGCGGTCCTTGATGCGGGCGACGAACGCGATGAGCCAGCGGTCATGACGGCGTGTGAGGTGTACGCGTTCCGATGGGTGCGCTGGCGCAGGTGTTGGTGAGGAAGGGGGGGGGGCGGCGAGGCGGGCGATTTGTGGGTGGGTTTACGTGTGTCATACTTTGTGTTCGTGTGCGCGCGTGCGTGTGTTTTGTGGGGGGGGGGTGGACGGGGAGAGAGAGAGAGGAGCGGTTAGCACGCGAGAGGGCCTGCCGCCGCAGCGGTGCGGGTGTTGTTGTGGTGTCAAGAACGCGCTGTCGTCACGCGCGATGAGCGCGCCACGCGTAGTGCAGCAGTGGCGCAGGTGCGCACGGTGCCGCAGATGCTGCCGGCGTGGATCGGTGGGTGGGTTTTGGGCTCTGGCCCCGTTTTCTGCCGAGTTGCCTCTCCGTGCAGTGCGTTACTATTAGCGCTCCTCCTCATCGCTTGGCCCGCCAAGCTGGAGGTGCGGAGATCACATGTTAGGCAGAGAAAATGAACGTCTTGGTAAAATAATAAAAGAAGAGGTGCCTTGGGAAGATACGCGCGGCCGTCCTCGGCACTGGTGCTCCGCCCTGCCCAGCGCCCCCCCCTCTGCCGTTCTTTCCTCCCCACTCCGTCCTTGCCCCGCGGCGCAGCTGGGTGGGTAAGACGGGCGGGAGAGGCAGGGCAGGGTGCGTGGTGGGCGGGTGGTGCGGAGGGAGGGACGGAGCGGCGAGTGGGCAGGCACTCAAACCGTCCGTGCACCACGAAATGTAAAGTGATAGGGCCATGCCGTTGAGCAAGAGGTAAATGAGGGTCGCTGCCGGCAGAGGGAGGCGCCGCAGGGCGAGGGAGCAAAGACCGCCACGGCGGCACCTGCCGGTGCAACAAGCCACGGAAGAGGAATAGAAATCAGACGCGGAGCGCAGACAGCTTCGCTTAGGAAGGTTAAAGATGGTCGCCAACTCGTCCTCGCCGGGTCATGTGACCATGTGTGCGATGAAGTGGCGAGAGAGGAGAGCGATGCAGGCCTGATGCCTTCCGTGCACGCGCCTCGGCGTTCCCTCGCACGCAACGCACGCACACACACACGCACACACACACCCACACATACACACACGCAAACACCTGAGCATGTACACGGGGCCTGCGGGTGTGCTGCTGCTGCTGCTGCTGCTGGGGCTTACATGCACTGCCCACCACCGAGCCCGGGAGCTCGGCGAGGCGTGCGCCGCGACGGCAAGAAACACTGGTAAGGAGGAAAGGTGAACACACAAGACAAAGAAAAAAGCACATTGAACACGAGTTGAGGGAAGATGTGTGCCGTGAACAGACAAGACATGGAAGAGGGGGGAGGGAGGAGGTTAGAGGTGGCGGTCCCGAGGATGAGGAGGAGAGAGGCTGGTGGGAGTGGTGGGGCGCGGGACCGCGTCAAACGCAGAGAGAATATGACGAATTCCAAAAACAAAAAAAAGGGGAGGGAGGGTGACATGACGGGCTTCTTGAGTGTCCACCTTCCCGCCCTCCCGCTTCCTTCCCCCCTTTTCAGGGGGTGGGTGGGTGCCTGCGCGCGCTCGCCTAGACGGCGATGAGGGTGTCGAGTAGATTGTAGAGCGAGTCCGTGAAGTTCTTGGCGGCGTTGGGCGTGGGCGCCTTCCAGATGGTGTCCATGGTGTAGACTTCGACGTCAACGGTGACGGCGCCGGCGTTGCGCGCGTAGACAGCGATGCCGGTGGTGTCGGCGCCGTTGTCGATGTAGAGGCGGCCGGTGAGGGTTTCGAGGCCCTCGTCCTTGAAGATCTCCAGCACGCTGTCGTCGACGAAGATGTGGAGCTCGAAGCCGTTGGGCGTGGCGGTGGCGAAGGGCGCGCGGCCGTGCAGGGGCGCGGTGCTGCCGATGGTTCCGGACTGGGTGCGGCCGAGGTACAGCAGCGGCTCGCGCACGGTGCCGCTGGTGGCATCGTCTTTGGACCTCATGGGGTTGGTCTTCCAGTAC